>NC_137454.1:368435382-368667903 GCF_964235325.1 Thermobia domestica
TGTGTATACACTCAAGTAGCGAGACTCTCCGCTTCCTTGTAATCCTTGCTAGCCTAGTAACTGCGGTAAACATAATACTGATACCCACAACTAAAATCGGCGCTACTATTCTGCGCAGATGATACTTGGTATATTAGTACTTGAAGCATGAGTCATTATTGTCGTTTGGTTGTCTATCGTTCAATTAAGAGCCTGCCTTACTGAAAATAATACAAAATTTACCCTTTTTCTTTTGCTTGTTTATTCATCAGTGAAAGGAAATAATGAAACGCAAGTTATCACAATCATAGATAATGCTATTCTACAACAGAAAATATGAACTTGAAGAATGTTCAGTGTTGCCATCCATAGAAATTACAGTGTTGCCAGAATAACAGATTTTCCTTAAAATCTAAGTTAATGTAGCGAGTAGAGGAACAAACTCAACTGCATTTGGTTACGTATCATATTGTTTTGGTTTCCTTTGAACTACTTTTAAAATAATAGTATTATTTAGTTTGTAATAAACAAAATAGTTTTAACATACAGTTCTTAAAACTAAATAATAATGTTAATTAAAAAGTAGTTCACAAGAAACCAAAACAACATGATACGTAATCAAATGCAGTTGAGTTCGTTCCTCTACTCGCTGTCTTAACTTAGATTTTAGGGAAATTGTTTTTCTGGCAATACTGTAATTTCTATGGATTGCAACACTGAACATTCTTCAGGTTCATATTTTCTGTTGTAGGATAGCACTATATATGATTGTGGTGTCTTGCATTTCATTATCTCCTTTCACTGATGAATAATCAAGCAAAAGAAAATGGTAAATTTCGTATTGTTTTTAGTAAGATAGGCTCTTAAGTTGAAAGAACACAGAATCATTAACTTGGTCCTTATAAACTTGAACCATGAGTCATCACTAGAGACCGGATGTTTAGGCACTAAAAACCTGGAAAATAGGCAGGCAAATAGGCACTTAAAATTTAAAAATAGGCAGTAAAATAGGCATTAAAATGTAACTCGAAATAATGAAGATAAATACTCAATACCATTAAAAAATAGATTCAAGTCATAGATAATGTTCAAAGAATATAGAAACATACCTGTTTGTTAAATAATATCTTCTTTTACTGTGTTTACAAAAACGAGGTATGTTATGTATTGCACATACTGGGTGAATCTGAAAGATGTGCACATACTTCGGGAGGTGATTCGGGACATGAAAAGAAGACAAAAAGTGCTGTTGCCTGTTGTCGAATTCTGCGTCGTGTTCGAGTGATAGGGGTGTCAAATTGGAATCGAAATCGAATCCTGACAATTGGAACGGGACATAAAGATGTGCAATACTTCAGATGATGATTCGTGAAATTCAAGAGGACTTTTATCTTCTTTTCATGTCACGAATTACCTCCCGAAGTATGTGAACATCTTTGAAGTTCATCCTGTATATATATATATTGTAACGTACCACGAGCTTGTGTTTACAAACACATAATATAAGTAAATATGTGTGTATTATGTTACGTAAATTATATATTTTCCCAATGAAGGCTTATTTTGAAGAAAATGCATAGAATAGGCAATATTAGGCACTAAAGCAATTATTTAGGCAGTAAAGGTCGAAATAGGAAAAATAGGCAAAATAAAATTGGCTTAAATCGAAACTATAACCCCCCATATAAACTTTAAAACGTTATTTTTGATCATATCTTTAATATTAAAGAATAGGCATTTTGCCTAACATCCGGTCTGTAGTCATCACTGTTGTTGGGTTAAGGTTGCCCAAGATTTCAGTAAGTGGGAAAAACACACCATCACTTACTTGATACACGTGTACTTGAGGCATGAGTCAGCACTGTTTTGAGGTTAACGTTGTCTGTCATTCAATTAAATGGGGGAGCTCTTTCGTGGCTAAGTGGTTAGCGTACGCGCCTTTGGCGTGGGAGAACCGGGTTCGATTCCTGGCGGGAGCTCATGTGGTTCGGATTCCACGTTAATCAGTAGGTCCACGTCTCATATAGCCTCGCTGCTGAATGGGACGCTAAACTAAAATCAACTCAACTCAACTCAATTAAGTGGGAAGAACACAACAGCACTTACTTGATACACGTGTACTTGAAGCATGACTCATCAGTGTTGTTAAGTTAACGTTGCCTACCACTCAATTAAGTTGGAAGAACGCAAGAGCACTTACATGGTACATGTGTACTTGAAGCATGAGTCATCACTGTTGTGTTAATTTTTCTTATCACATCAATAAAGTGGGAAGAACACAACAGCACTTACTTGATACACGTGTACTTGAAGCATGACTCATCAGTGTTGTTAAGTTAACGTTGCCTACCACTCAATTAAGTTGGAAGAACGCAAGAGCACTTACATGGTACATGTGTACTTGAAGCATGAGTCATCACTGTTGTGTTAATTTTTCTTATCACATCAATAAAGTGGGAAGAACACAACAGCACTTACTTGGTACATGTGTACTTGAAGCATGAGTCATCACTGTTGTGTTAATTTTTCTTACCACATCAATGAAGTGGGAAGAACACAACAGCACTTACTTGGTGCACGTGTACTTGAAGCATAAGCCATCATTTTTGTTGGGTTAAGATTTTCTGCCATTCAATTAGGTGGCAAGAACACAGTAGCACTTGTTTGTCCATTCATCAGAATTGTTGGCTTAACACTGTCTGCCATTCAATTAAGTAGACAAGAACACTTACTTGATACACTTGCACTTGAAGCATGAGTGATCACCGTTGTAGAGTTAAGATTGTCTATCATTGAACTAAGTGAGAAGAACGCAACAGTACTTACTTGCTCCATGTGTACTTGAAATATGAGCCATCAGTCTTGTTGTATTAACGTTGCCTGCCATTCAAGTAAGTGGGAAGAACGCAACAGTACTTACTTGATTCATGTGTAGTGGAAACATAAGTCATCACTATTTTAGGGTTAACGTTGGCTGCCATTCAATTAAGTGTTAGTAGTTGGTTCGGTTGTTGGTCCTTGTAAGGAGAGCTTGTTTGTGTAAAATAATTATCAGTATAAGTGGAGTATATACTTGCCTACACTTGTCTACTTGCCAGTTAACTTATTTATTAAGCAGGAGATCAAACTCATTTCCAGCATATAATTACTGACAAACAAGCATCTCTCTTGGCTTCTGTCTACTCCTGGATTCAATAATACTTGCCGAAAGACAATTTTAAATACTGATCTAGAACCTTTGAAAATTCGAGACTAGGGTAGAACAAATCACCACTCTGTTCAAAATCCCTAAATCACAGAGCAAAGAGAATTCACTTAGTCCAAAGCCTGACCTATTTTCTGCGGTTACAGCTAGTAATTTCTAGACCTGTTTCAAAGGATTCTTATTTTATTCAAAGGAAGATTAGGTAGAAATGTTTCATCTTTCAAGACAGTGCAAGTATCACTCTACGTGTTTCCTCCCTTCAATTTGAGCAGACGGTATAAGGAAAATCTAACCACAGTACTCTCTCTCTCATCTCCAAACACGAATATGGCGTGGCTAGAAGATATTTTATATTCTAACTGGAGCCCTTTCCATTCAGAATACAACCTCGCACCAATCAGGACTTCAACCAAAGGTCTTCATAGATTTTTTTTCTATAGAATTCGCAAATAAATTGTTTCTTCTTAGATCTCAATTGAAACTATGTCGCAATTGCTTCAGTGAGCAATTCTAAACGAACACAAATTCCCTTTCGCCTCTCAGATGGACCTTTATTCCATACTAAAAACCCGCTGTAGAAAAGATTAACTAGAATTCTCCCTCTCGCATGTGAAAGTAATTCCCTGAAAACTGAAGGAAAACTCAAGACCCTCTCGCTGATGTTATATCTAACGCGCACACCTTTGGTGCACGGGGTACAAATTCGATTTCCGCTGAGAGCCTTGAAATTTGAAACACTATGGTGGTTCTGATTCCATTTTTAACTGTAGGTCCATGTCTCATATAGTCTCAGTGCTGTAAGGCACGTTAAACTCTCAAACAGCCAATTAACCAACTAAGAGACATTCGAGTCTCATTCATTCAGAGAACTCTCTACCACTAGACCAGCTAGACGAACTCGTTCAAATAACTGGTTGTTGAATATAAGCTAATGTTAAAATCTAGGTATTTCTTGATTGCCATTTAGGTGACTAGGGGGCAATTGCCCACCTGAGTTTGAGAGGTAGGTATATTTTAAGAAACAGCATGTTGATATACGAATGAAAACCATGAAACATTAGTGAGGAATCATCCCTCCTTGCCATCAAACTGGAATGACAGGTCTGAATACTGAAGTAAACTTTTGCCTAGGAATTCAACGTCGCGTAAAAACTACAATGTTAAAGGTACTATTAGTGTATTTAGTCAAAAAAGCAGGGCTTGTATCAGTGGCGCACTCACGGGGTAGTCCACTGGGTTCGAATCCCCCCCTTCCGAAAAAGTTTCCCAACTCAACATACATTTGCACATTTTCTTAATAAAATTATACTTGTTTAACAAAAAAATGATTGGTGTAGCATGAAAATTTGATTTTACACTTCATCTGTATTCTTTCTCTCAGTGTTTCTTCCAGAAAAATGATCCAGAGGGGCACACTAAGTATTCGGAACACTGGCGTAAATCCTGGGAGGATGAGGGGGACATGTCCCCTACAATCTTGGACCTGGGAGGACTGTCCCCAAAATAATCCGATTTGAAATATGTTTTTTTTTGGGGGGGGGGGAATTTGTGTTGATTTGTATCCAATTGCCACAAAGGAAAGTGAGATGAAATTGATGTTCCCAGAAGCCTCAAATCTGCCAGCGTCCCAAGAAATTGATCTCCCCCAAAAAAAACCCTCAAAGATGCCCGCCTCCCAATCTTGAAGACAGCTCTGCTGCTCCTCCACCTCATTGTTTTTCAACTTCATAAATATTTTGAACATCGCCAAAAAATAAATAAATAAATAAATAAATAAATAAATAAATTGCGTCGTTGATTCGGAGGACACATATTACTTTCATCTAGTACTATTCTATGTATTATTATATCATAGACGTATTTTTTGTTCTCCTCCGGGGGGTATTGTGAGAGCTCTACGGGGCAGTGCCCCTAAAAAATATGTCTGGGAGAAACACTGCTTTTTCTCATAAAAACAATCTAGTTCTACTGTTTTTTTTTTTTTTTTTTAAATATAGGTGGAAGTATCTTAGAGTTACTTATCGTTTTTTCGAGTGCAGAATAATACCTGTTCAATACTACACAGACGTAGTGACTTGTAGTATTGGACCTCCCCCCCCTAAAGTTTGAACCCCCCCTACAAAAATTTCTGGGTGCAGGCCTGGCTTGTATAATGACCCTATTCTCAATCTGCACCACCTGAAATATAATTTCTTATTTGATTGTGTTCCTATAAGATTTACTGCTGCACATCGTAAGCACGAATATTGAAAAAGCAAGTTGCTGCCATCTAGGGATTTTCTTCGTTACTAAATTCAACTAATGCGCTTATACTCGGTACCTATATTACAGACAAGCACGAAATACACACTTTATATACATCTTGTAGAAATTAACCTCATAACTCATTATAGTTATGATAACGAATGTACGTTTTGTCGATATAGTGTATGAGTTCCTTCTAAACTTGCAGAAAACCGGAAACTCGTTTGCTATTATCTGTACTGACTACTAGCCACGAACATGTTACAAATTGTTGACTATTACGACTTTGGACTTATCGTATCGTAACTCATACTTAATTATGGGTCCTGTAATGTATGACCCCGCATCATTGAAGCTCTAGTTCACATTTAATAGCTATTTCCCCCTCCAACCATCTTCCTCTATCAACCCCCCACCCGGCCCACTCTCTAAGCTCAGATCTACAATGTCCATGACCAGCTGGTATTTATAGCGTAAAAGGGTCATCGATGCCAGGGGGGTCATTTTCGTACTTTCTTTTTTCGTTTCAAAGAGCATTTAGTGTGCGTATCTTGAATACCTAGCAGCTAGTTGTGAAATAATCGTTGAGTTATGTTGGTAACAGCTTTCTTAAATGTTATATATATAGAAAAATATATGATGCCTAGAGGTAATGGCTTTTCTCGTGTTTAGCATGTTTTGAAGAAATACAAGGCAAATGATTTCTCTTTGGCATCTGTAATTAAAATTAAAATTTTAAAATTACGAGGGATGATCGATAAAAAAAAGGTTGCATTATGGTCTATGTGAGAGATATCACTGGAAGATCAACACACCTGATAATAGAGGGCACTCAACAATAGCCCTCGATGTAACCACGTTCTTGTTAACCGCTTATCACAACGACAAATAAAGTTTTCTATAGGTATACTAGTTTCATAGAAATCCGCGTTAAGTTCTCGTAACCAGCGTGAGGCAGTGGATTTGACGTAAGTATATGCCAGACAATGTGGCCAGCGTTTTTTTTTTTTTTTTTTTTTTTAGCTTGAGGTGACAGTCACTGGAGCTAGCTCAGGGCTATAGAAGGGATGCGCTAGTCGTCGCTCCAAGCGTAGCGTCAGTGGTCCAGAGTTGTCATTAACAATATTGGTCCCACTGGCGCAAATCCCAGGGGGGACGAGGGGGACATGTCCCCCAATCTTGGACCTGGCGGGACTGTCCCCCTCAATAATCTGACTTAAAAAGTTGCTTTTTTGGGATAAGTGTGATGATTTGTGTCCGACTGCCACAAAGGAATGTAAGATGAAATTGATTTCTCTTGGCTTTTCCAATTTTTAAAAAGAATCGTATTCTGTAGTATTTCAAACTGAACTTCGTGCTGTAGTGCGTTTAGTAGTCTTTTTACATGGACATTTTTACATCTACGCATGCATGGTATATACAGTCAAATAGAACCAAGAGTCACCAACAGATAGGACAAAGCACACGAAAAAGCTCAAACATGGACATTCCTTGTTTTTTCCCCGTATCCTAGGCACCTACTCATGCTTCGTACGCTAACTAACTCCATAGCCTATGGAACACAGAGGTGCAATGCCGCGTTCACAAAAGCTCTCCACTGACTTCTATCCTTAGCCAACTGGATCCAGTTTCTACTTTGTATTCCTATTTTTGCGAGATCCATCTTAATATTGTCTTCCCATCCGCGCCTAGGTCTTCCTAATGGTCGTTTTCCGATTGGTCTACCAGTCAAGACTTGAAAGTGTTCCTACTTTCTTCCATCCTGGCTATATGTCCTGCCCACCTAAGCTTTCTAGACTTGGTGACCCTAACAATGTTTGGTAAGCCGTATAATTTACGTAGCTCCTCGTTATGAAGTTTCCGCCATTCCCCATTAACATTCCTCTTGGGTCCGAATATTTGTCTGAGCATCTTGTTCTCAAATACTTTCAGTCTATGTTCTTCTCTTGGAGTAAGCGACCATGTATCGAAACCATACAGAACAACAGGCATGATTATAGTTTTATATATTTTAAGCTTCAAATTCCTCGACAGAATTCACGACGAAAAGAGATTTTGAACTGAATAATAACACGAATTCCCTGTTTTTAGTCGACATTTAATTTCTTCTTGAATATGATATTCCTCTGTTAATATTGATCTTAGATATTTGAAAGTATTCACTTTATCAAAAGTATTAGGGTATATTTAATATTTTAACGCATTCATAATTTGCCGTATTACGGTGCCGACACATTTCCATGTATTTAGTTTTCTCTGTGTTTACTTCTAAAGTTTTGTCCCTGCAAGCGTTTAATAAGTCCTCTGCAATTTTTTATATTATTCTCCTATCATCTCCTAAATTTACATCATCAGCGTATGCATAACTGGTGAACACCATTCAGCTCTAGGTCCTGGTTGCTATCTTTGATTTTTCTTATAGCGTATTCCAGGACAAAGTTGAATAATAATGGCGACAACGCATCTCCTTGTTTCAGGCCATTCTCGACGTGAAAGCTCGTGGCCAAAATTTTCCTACCCGGACTTTACTTTGGGATTCATTTAAACATGCTTTAATTGATCTAATTAGCTTTTTCGGTATTCCAAATTCTGTAAGAACGTTGTACAATGTTTCTCTCCTAACCGAGTCGTACGCCTTTCTAAAATCAATAAATAATTGATGTACCGAGGCATTTTATTTCCACTTCTTTTCAAGTATTTGGCGAATGGTAAATATTTGGTCGATAGTTGATCGATTTCGTCTAAATCCACACTGATAATCTCCAATAATTTCATCTGCGTATTTCAATCTTGCTAATAGAATGTTTGAAATGATTTTATAGGATGTTGACAGAAGAGAGATGCCTCGATAATTATTACAGTCAGTTTTGTCGCCTTTCTTGTGGATTGGAACAATGGTTGATTCTTTCCACTCTTGAGGAAATTTTTCCTTGTAGATAAGGAGAATGAGTTTGTGTATCTTGTTCCACAATTTTTCGCTTCCAACTAAAATTAACAGCCGGAATTTCATCTACACCCGGAGATTTGTGTTTCTTTATTTTTTTTACAGCAATTTCTACTTCTATTCGGTTGGGTTCTGGAACATACGGTTCTGCGGTGTGTATCTCCTTTTCTCCACGCACATTAGTTTTTGGCTGCGTGTTAAGCAAATCGTCAAAGAAATCTTTCCATCTATTTAAATGCTATCTGTATCAGTGAGAACTGTTCCATCAGCTTTCTTTAATATAAGCACGAGGTTGATAACCTTTCTTAAATTCGTTGATCCATTTATACGTCCCGAATGTTTTTATTTTTACTATTATTTTCAAGTTTCTTAAATTTTCGCTTTCAAGAAATCGCGTTTCTTTGTTCTAAAAGTTTTGGAAGTTTCCCGCCTGATGTCTACGAAATTTTGTGTAGTTATTTCATTCGGATTTTGTAGCCAACGTAATTTTGCCTGTTTTCTCTTCTCTGCTAGTTCAAACCATGGTTTGTTCCTACGTATTTCCGCGTGTCCCAATTTTTCTTTTGAGAGAGGATACTTCGTAAGCAAAGAAAAGAATAAAATTGCTGGAATATTTTTCTCCATAATCTTAAGGTCACATCTGTTAACTAAAGAGTATATGACATGCGTCAGATTTCTGTAACGATTCCTGTAATGTTATTGAGATTATCATCATTTTGCTCAAAGAGTATTGTTGCGTCATACATAATTGATATTCTTTTTTCATAGTTTTGGGGAAGTCATTATTTATATTATAAAACAATTTTAACGTGGATCTTTGTGGATGCCTAATTAGAATCATACCAATTATAAATATGCATGTATTCAGATTTCAGAATGTGTTCACAGCAGTGATTTGTAATACTGATATGTACTACTACTTGATCTACATCACCTAATATATAATATACTCTACAATAGATGATCAGATTCATCTACCGTAATATGAGTTTCATCTCCCTTCTCTAGAATAAGCCTCAAATCTGCGCACTTCCCAATGTTGAAGACAGCCAATGGCGTATTTAGGATTTTGTTTCGAGGCGCTATGCCCAACACAAGGAAGGAAATGGGCAATTGCCCACCTGAGTTTGAGAATTAAATATATTTTAATTTACGTATAAATTGAAGTTATAATGGCAAAGAATTGCAGACCGAGAAATCCTATATGATATGATAGAAAAATTTAGGAGTGAATCTAACCCTTTATTCTATTCATAGAAGAAAATGGAAGCATCCTCTTGGCCTTCCTAATTTTCCAGGCTAATTATTCCTCCGTTTTGATTTTTTGTAATTCAAACGTTTTCTTTTAAAAATAACTAAATGATATAATTTTTCCTTTGTTATAATTACTTAAGTCCTGTCATGTTGATATCCGCGCAAGTTGGAGTGGAACACGTTTCGCTTATCAACTCCTGTTAGTCTTGGTGTTACTGATGACGGCCGACTTGAATCACAACTGACAACGGTCGATAAAATATGATAGACGAAATGAAAGAAAGTAACGTCAAGAAAAAGAAATAGAAAAGTAGAAAGGACGAAAGAATGAACAAAAGGACGCAGTTCATACATGGAATGAAATTTGACAAATACAGTATTATTTCTGAACAAAAAGCATAAGGAAATGGAAAGTCAATGACATTCTTAGAAATGGCAAGAAGAATTATTGTTGTACGTGGAATGCGAAAAACTAAGAAATTTATTTCGGGGGGGGGGGGCGTGCTTGAGCCCGATAGCCTCCTAAAGACAATTCTGCCACTGAAGACAATTCTGCTCCCCTGATCCTGCACAGCATTGTTTTTCAACTTCATTAATATTTTGTACATCGCTTATATATATATATATATATATATATATATATATATATATATATATATATATATATATATATATATATATATATATATATATATATATATATATAATATGGGAACTGTCTTACCCGTCCCCCCCCCCAATGTTGAAGACAGATTTGCTCCGCTGTTAGAAAGCACGACACCACTTCCCTAACAGATAGTTTTGAAATCAAGCCCTCCCCGTATATTTCTACAATTTGTCTATGAATGTAAGCAGGTGTAGTGTTTTTAAGCCAAAAGAAACCGCATTACTGGATTCACTTCCTCTCTTGACCTATTTTTCAGACGAGTCATCATTTTTAATGTCCACTTCTCGCGTATACATGATCATAATTCGAAGTATTCCAACCTCTGTCTTCAAGACTGAGATCTTATTAATCTACAAATAAATTGTTATTAAGTTACAGAGAATACCATAGAAGTTTTATGCTTTGTAACATTTTTTGATCATTCTTCGTATATTTTTTTCGAAATCTTTTTTTTTTTTTTTTAAAAAAAAAAAAGATGCTTTAGACTATATGCAAAATCTCTTGTCGTCGCGAATTCTGTCGAGGAATTTGAAGCTTAAAATATATAAAACGATAATCATGCCTGTTGTTCTGTATGGTTGCGAAACATGGTCGCTTACTCTGAGGGAAGAACATAGACTGAAAGTATTTGAGAAAAGGATCCTGAGAAGAATATTCGGACCCAATAGGAACGAGAATGGGGAATGGCGGAAGCTTCATAACGAGGAACTACGTAGTTTATACGGTTTACCCAACATTATTAGGATCGTCAAGTCTAGGAGGCTTAGGTGGACAGGTCATGTAGCTAGAATGGAAGAAAGTAAAAACGCTTTCAAAGTATTGACTGGTAGACCCATAGGAAAACGACCATTAGGAAGACCTAGGCGCAGATGGGAGGATAATATTAAGATGGATCTCGCAGAGATAGGAATACAAAGTAGAAACTGGATCCAATTAGCTAAGGATAGAAGTCAGTGGAGAGCTTTTGTGAACGCGGCACTGAACTTCCGGGTTCCATAGGCCATAGAGTTAGTTAGTTAGTTAGACTATATGCAAGCCTTATATGAGGGAGCGAAGAAACTTTTCTGGATTTTGCGAAATAGAAAGAAAATTTTAAGAATCTCAAAACGGAAATTTGTACTCCCTCACTTGTATACGAGATTTGACGCATCTTCAATTTTTTTTTTTTTTCATTCTGTTGTACGATATGTGTACCAAGATTACACAAAAAACACACGAAGTGCTTGTAAAAGGCATTTGGAACTTATTTATTTATTTATGCAAAAGGAGTTTTGTACAAAATTATTCCTTAAATACTTCTTGGGAAAATAATTATGGAATAACATAAAACATGGAACCATGAAATCATGGTTTTAAATTTTTCAATAACATCTTCAAAGTTTTTGTTCATAGAAATCTTGTAGACTGGTGTGAAATGTGGCATTCGAAACTTAACAGTAAGAAATGTGACGGTATTACAATTACTCTGAAAAAGTCTCCTGTTCCCTCCAAATACCATATTAACGATTCCCTTATAACACATTCTGCCAGTCATAATGATCTTGGTGTCATCTTTGATTCCAAACTCTCGTTCTCTGACCACATCTCCTCAATAGTTAAGAAGTCAATGCGTATGCTGGGGCTTCTTTACCGATTCACTGAACTAGGTACTGTGGCATCATTAACAACATTCTATAAAACTCTTATAGCACCCAAGATCGAATACTGTTCTCCCATATGGGCCATAGCCGCACCTACACATCTCTCTAGACTTGAGTCTGTTCTCAATTTCTTTATTGCAATAGTACGTTTTCGTGTTCCCGCAGTTCGAATATTACCTAAGGAGGAAATTTTGCGATATCTTAATATCCAGACGCCGGAAGTACGCAGAAATAACTCTGATTTGAAGTTTCTTCATAAGATTGTAAATGGGAACCTAAGATCAGAAACCCTAATTCAACAACTATCCTTACATGTCCCTTCCCGCAAAACCCGGAATACCCACCTATTCCATCTTGCACGCCCTAGGTTGACAATTATACAGAGGTCTCTTTTTCACCGAGTACCCAACTATTATAATAATCTAACTAGTGAGGTGGACATTTTTTCGAGCTACCCGGTGTTTGAAAGAGCAATAAAACGCGTGCTGGCTAAATAAAATTACTTGTGCACTCTTTGTTAATACTATTGATGTTACTGTTGTTGTTTATTTTTAAATTGTTTTTCTTTTTCCTTTTTTTCCCCGCTTGTTGATATTTCCCTGTGTAAAATGGCACAATTATGCTGTATCTGGGAATTTGTTCAATAAATAAAATAAAATAAAATAAATCAATTTTTCAAACAGAAACCAAATTAAGGAGCAACATGAGTCAGAGATGCGAGGGTAAGCCAAAAATTATCCGCAATTTTGACATAATTCTTCTTATATTGTTTATAGTGACCTCTACCCTCGGGTATTTTGTTATGCTGTTGTGGTCATATTATGAACGTTTGATCCTAATTCTTCCATTTGTCTTCCTGTTGTTGCAGATAGATCATGGGTGCTTCATTAGAAGTTTGCACTAAAGAGAAAGAACGAGCAGTGATCCCGTTTTAGTGGTCGGAAAGTGTATCAGGGGACGCAATCCATCAAATACTTCCAGCACAATAGTCAATAGTCACTCGTCTGTCTTAAAAGAATCATGTCACATGCACGCTGAATGTTGTCATTCTTTGTAGCCGTAGATGGTCGTCGAAATAAAATACATCACGCTATAGAGATGACGTGGGTCAATGAAACCTTGACCCACGACCCACTGACCCACCATGACCCACTCTGACCCACCACGCACCATGAACCACTCTGAGCCACTGTGACCCATTCCTACCCACCAAAACCCATTGTGACCCAACTCTAACCCATGATCCACTCCTTCTCTCCACTAACTAAACAGTCCACACTTGTAATACAAGAAAGCTGTGAAATTATCGCTAATCGGAGTTTGAATTTCTACGGTCAATCGCTCAAGTACCGCTCTATTTCGATACCGGTGGATCTAACTTTTACGATATAAAATAGTAAAGTGTTTGTCATGGGTCAAATTACGATTAATTTCAATTTAATTATCGTATATAATTGTTTTTTTTTTTTTTTTTGTTGAATTACAGATACTTTTTCAGTGGAAAATAGGATGAAATTTGAAATTCTCAAATCAAGGTATAGTAGATCAACACAAAGGGGGAGGGAAGGAAAGGTGTAAAATTTTCCATATAATTTACTCAAGCATACCGTACAAATTTAAAATGTCCAAGTAATTAAGCTTATAGTACAAATTTTATGTATATTTTTCTCACAACTTTATGGCTTGATTGTTGTGCTCTGAACGCTCCAAATAATAAACACAAGCTTCAGCTATTATCATAATAGAAAGCAGTGGATATATAATGCGAATTACTGTATTTTTTGTTTCACAATTGATAATTGTTTCTCAATTTGCTTGTTAACTAATATCGATCGTTTTCGATTATTTTTACAAATCAACCCGCTAGCTATTTCCCATAAAGTGCTCACCCCTATAAAAGAGAATTTTAAAAAAAATACGAGGGCACGTTCTGCTTATTTTTAATAAAAAGTTAATATACTGCATTTGAGTTCCCTAGCTTGAATGGCTTGAATGGCTCAATTTTCGCAAAAATTCGGATCCTCACTCCCCTCTTAGGATATATACTAGACCTATAATGAAAGCGATATCATAAGACCCATTTAGGATTGGGCCCTAACTATAATTCAAAAGTCATTTCTTAGTTTATCACAGGCACACATAGATAGGCCCTACATTCAATTTTATATATAATAATTCATATGTTACACGTGATCTAAAGTATATTTATTCCAGTAGTCAGCTCCTCAAAAACTGCACAGGCCGTGAGTGTCTCGAAAGCCAAGTAGCAGGGGTGCTCACAAGGGGGGGGCTATGACGCAAACTGCGTCATTGAAATATTTGGGGGGTTAAAATCTATATAAATATGTTTGAAGGGGTGTAAAAATTAATCGAAAAGTTTTTTTTCATGGAAGAACACCTACGGATAGGCAAGTGGGGGGGTGCGTCATGGACATAAGGGGGGTGGGCACCACTGCCAAGTAGTAAGTCCTACTGCTAATAATACAATTACAAATATTAATATCCAAAAGTGTGTGAAGTTCTTTTTTCACTTAGATATACTCATCTTAGGTAAGTAAATAGAAACAAATGAAAAGAAAGAAAGATGGAAGCCTTGAAAGTAAAACGTAGACAAATTCTTCAGTGTTCATAAGATACTGTCTACAATGCACAAATCCAGACCCACCGACCAACTGACCTACTCCGTCTCTGTGCTGTAAATGCGAGTAAACCAAATTTAATATTTCCGTAATCGGTATATAAAAATTTAGATGAATATATTATATTTCCTTGCTTAAGCCATTAAGAGATTTGCCGGGTAGAAAGTCTGGTATATGTTAACCCCTACATGTGTGAAGATTTATCCTGAAGTACAGTATGTCATATTGTTGAGGGCGGTGTAATGTAACGACTGATATATAACTAATCTTTAGTCAATGTTTCACTTCTACAGAAATTAAAGTTTAAGGATTTTTGATACTTTTGGATGATGACACATCTTATTAACTACAATACATGTATATGTAGACTACTCTCGTCTTGCTAGCTTCTTAATGAAGAGATTGGTGGAGGTTATGCTTGAGTTTTAATTTCACCTCAATAAGTTTCTTGATTATTGCACAACATCAACTTTTAGGTTAACATAACATTCATTTCTCTGTATTTGCTCGAAAACTACGCATGATGTTATTCAGTGACATACGTATATCACTTTGTTCAGTCAATAAAATGTATCGATTTGTATCTCTGATATTTGGACATCGTTTTCTTTAATTGCTATAGTAACATTGTATAATTAAGGTGCAGAGACGCATTCCGGACCCCCCCAAAAACCTTCCAAACTCAACATACATTTGTGCACTTTTTCAATGAAACTTTACTTGTTTAAGAGGGAAATTATTGATGTAGCGTGAAAATTTGATCCTACACTCCTTCTCATAAAAACAACCTAGTTCTCTTTATTTCTTTTCTGAAAATGTAGGTGAAAGTATTTTACAATTAGGGGAGACCGGGTATGGTTGTAACACTTTTTACAATTTTATCCATAACTAGACTCCAATTGACGAAAAATACGAATTTTTGCACGTGATCGGAAGTTTGGACATCCTTCTCTCAAAATACGTAGCAAATATCAGATAATGTAAAGTATTTGCTGAGATATAGTGGAAAAACAAAGACTATCCAAATGTTACAACCAACCCCGACGTTGAGGTTGGTTGTAACAGTGATTGGGATTTGTTGTAACGCACTGTATCTTTGGTAAGTGGATACATTGCTATTACATATATTACAATATTAACACAAAATTAGATTATAAGATCGATATTTAATATGTTCCTCTGTTACAGGTTCAGAGAGTGACATAGAATACGTTAGAGAACTGTATGACTAATGAAAGTACTGTGTTTTTTTACATGTATATATATAACTCTCTCTTCACATTGGAAATATATCTTAGCAGCAAATGGATAGCTAGGTCTACAGTTTACAGTATACACACAATTAAATAGCTAATAGTTTGATGAATGAACAGAATTGTATGATATATTTAGGTTTACTTTGCCTTTTGCATATCAGATTTACCTAAAGAAATGTAACCCGAGCTAACCTTGACATATTTCTTTTAACTTAAAAATTTAAACAGATCATTTGTTATAATTACCATAATATGAAACATAGTACTAGACCCTATGCACATCTACATTTCGACATCTACATCTGCTCTTGTACCCTATGCACTTCGACACTCAAATTTACACTTTCAGTTACCTAGTATACTTTTACTTTTACCTACATTGAATCATTTGAATCACAGTTGTCACATTTGTATTCACCGTCACCGTGGTGAAGACAACATGAGCCCATCCATGACAAAAATTATATAGAATCCATTTCTCTCTTGGCGCACTTTCGGAAAGTAATTCACAACAAACTAGGTAAATTGCGTTATCACTGTCTTCGTCGGATGACAAGATGAACCATATATTCCACTATTACAGATTAAAATTACATCTGCTTCAATAGAAAGGTAAAACCAGTATCCTTTATAGCAGCGGATACCTAGCAAACATTACGCTGTTGTGTGTCGTTAAGTAGCTACATAACTTTTATAAGAGAATTGAAATGCTTTTCAAAGAACGAAAGAGAGAGAGAGAGAGGGAGGGGGGGAAACAATGTTCATGTAACAGAATCACTATTTAGGTAAACAATTTTCAAGTAAATAATACAAACTTAATTTCATATGCATTGTTTTACTCTGTGAGAGCTGGTTGTAACAGCGTTACAACCAGACCCATTTTTTTTTGTTACAACCAACCTCATACTGCGGTAGCCACCTTTCCCAGAGTACTTGTAAAATTGTGTTGATTCTGTGTTTGATTTCAGTACGTAAACAAATACTCATTAGTATCCTTTTTAATATTTTACTCAAATTATCTAAATGTTTCGCACACATATTGTAATATTACCTATTTTCAGGGATATAGAAAATTTACTTACCTACCCAAAAAACACCAAAACCGCGATAACTTCAAGACGAACACGTGTTACCTCACACAAAAACAGTAACTGAACGTGCATAAAGGGCTTGTGTTTTGACCGGAACATGAACCACATCTAGTGATTAGCGTAGAAACTACCCGCTTTGTTACAACCAAAACGTATTACAACCATACCCGGTCTCCCCTACTTTTTTTTTGTGCAGAATAATACCCGTTCATTCAATACTACATCAAATTTAGTGGCTCGTCCCAAAGTTTGAACCCCTCCCAACAAAAATTTCTGAGTGCACGCCTGTTTAGACATAATTTCGTATTTAAGACGCCTCATCTCCGCGAAATTAAAATACCGCTAATTTTACAGTAATTATGTGATATCTTCAAATAGATAAAAAGATAATTGAAAAGTGGAACAAGAGCGCCCTAGACAATATTACTTTACATGAGATACCGTTATCACAAGTCACCTAGTGGTTTTCCGTTTTCAGCTGTTTAGAAACGCGAAAATAAATGCCGATTTTCAAAATGGCATCGAAATCGAAAGCAGATAATTGGGTCGTGATAACGGTATCTCATGTAAAATGATATTGTCTAGGGCAGTCTTGTTCCGCATTTCGATTATCTTTTATCTATTTGAGGATATCACATAATTACTGTACAATTAGCTTTATTTTAATTTCGCCGGGATAAGACCTCTTAAGAAGACGTAATGTCATATCACGTCAATAACGCTGTGCACCTGTTTCAGAAAAGTCTGCAGTAACATGCAATAACGCCTAAGCATATTTCAGTTTAGAAGCAGGAAACATAAATTAAAAAATTTAAAAAACAAGCGCGCTAATTTTGATAACAGAGTTGCCATAAAAAGTGATAACTTACTTAATAATTTCTCAAAAAGTATTGCTAAGGCAGATTTATACAATAAGCATACTGGTAGTAATTTATTTCCAATTCAACCACTGGTCCAAATCGTTCTAGTCTTTAAGTTTAACATGATACAATGAATGCAGCTCTGTATTTTTTTAAAAAGGAAAAACATATTTATTATCGTTTTTTATAAAGTTATTTATTAAAAATATTGTCAGATAAGCTCATCTTTAAACACTAAATCATAGGAAAGCAACAGCTGCAAAAGCATTCCAGAATTTATAATACAGTGGTAGCTAATATTTTGTTTCATGTTTGAAATATTACATGTCTGACATCTTCGCGGATTATAAGAAAATCAAAATGGTACACAAAAGAATACTTAATAAAGAGAGAGAGGAAAAAGGGGAAAGAAAATCATCCGGTAAAAGAAAGTTGAAAAGAATAGGTTGATTGGATTGAGTTGTACGAAGGTATCCGAAAGTTTGTTAGTTTCACAACAGAGGGAAGCACCATACAAAGAACACCTTGAGAACAGCAGAAGGTGTCTGTTGTCATCAATCATACCCTGCCACCGACACGATAAAAGCAACAAGCTAGCGTGTTAAGCTGGAAAAGGCCTTGAAGGAGAAAAACCCTTGGAGGAAAATGCACATTCAAGATTTTTACTTTCGCTTCTACTGCGAAATATTAATATTTCTTGCTTTTGACTGATAAAAAACATTTACTTTTGAACATTTTTTGTAGTTTTTATCAGTATATATCGGTAACAACATACAGTATATTGCTGGTGATAATAGTTTTGAGGAGAATACAAGAAGCAGGCCTTTATGTTAATATACCCAGCATCACCACCATGAAAAATGCCTAAATAGCAGTTATGTTTAGCTTAATTTTATTTATTTTATGGTTATTATGAGACCGGTAGATTATATAGATTTTGGGGTTGCTTCTCCACCACCAGCAACTTACGTTGGAATATGAAAGTAAATTTTATTTAAAACATAACAAATAAAGCATAAGGGAAATGCAGTTTATAGGTATTTAGAAATTATAACTTGTACACAATTTTGCATTTTTAAAAGTGTAGCAGATAAGGAAGGTAAAGTTACATTATTAATGATAAGTTTGGCGTAGTTACTTGATGTTTTCACGTATTTATTGTACCTTTATTAATGGTTGATACTTTATTTTTTCCACTTATTTTTAAAGTTGGTTGCTTATTTTATAATTTTAAACGAAGTTTTTGAGAAACATTTACCATTTAGTTTTGTTTCCCGGACTGAGGTCTAAAACCACACTTTTTGATTTTTTTTTTAAAATATTGAATATGGTTAATTCATAACTTACCTTATTATTACCGTGTTTGTGACGTTTCATATGTTAAAACGTTTGAGAGTTGAACATCTCACAAACTGGAGAATTTACTTTCTAGTTTTGAGTTGTATTTTTTTGAGGAATTTTAAGTGCGAAGCTAAACCTTAGTAAAAAGGAGAAAACATAAAATATACATTTAAGTTGACGTAGTTACTAAACAATAACTTTTTAGCTGAGGTAATTTATTGAATTAGCTACAGAAGAGCTAACTGGGCGCTTGAAATATTTATAAATTAGTAAAATGTGAGCAATGTCCTTAAACGCAGTTTAGTGACACTGCCAAGAAATGAAACCGTAGCCAGACACAAGTAGAAAGTTGATTGCACAAAGGTAAGGAAACAAATAAGAATATTGACTTAATATGAGGTTAAAAGAATTTCCTATTACACTTATTTTTAATAAAACAAAAAGATTTACAAAAATGCTTTTAGGAGGCTAGAGACAACATAATTGAACTTTTTGAAGAAAGAAAAAAATAATCTAGAGAAATAGATGTTGTGAATTTAAAAGTTCGTCGTTGGAATCGAACCAGAGACCTCCGACGTGTAGTATCGTAACATTATATACAATGCCTATAAGTTGAAGTTGAAAGAAGAGTAATATTTTTTTATCTATTCTACATAAATAGTGTACATTATTGTGCACATCTAGAAAAGGCTTTTTTGACCGTGTGAATTGGGAATTGTTGTCGGGAGTTCTAAAGAAGGTTGGGTTGGTATGGAAAGATCAAAGAATCATTAAAAAAAAAAAAAAAACATATGAACCAGCAAAAATGAAATTAAATCATCCAGTTTTACGTCACACGATTATGCCGGCTAGGCTAAAGAAGTGAGTTTATGATAAGAAATGAGTGCAATGGTGGAATAAAGTAAAGTGGGAGGAAACGGGAGAACCCAGATAAAACCCACGCACACGGTGTTTGCCCACCACAAAGTCCACTTAGCTCGTGCCAGGCTCGAACCAGGATCCCCACCCACCAGACGTGAACGTAATATCACTGAGGCACCGCATCCCCTATGTACCCGAGAGAGAATAGAAGAGAAAATGACAGAGAAGAGTGAAATTGGAAGAAGAGTTCATCAGGGATGCTATCTCACGCCAACCTTACTTAATATCTATCTAAAAGAGATAGTGAAAACAAAAAGACAATTTTTCGGTAGGAGATAGAATGATTAGGTACGTATGGCTTGAAACTATGACACTTGTTGCTGAATCTGAAAAGAAAATCAATAAAATATTAGAAATCTTGAGGAGGGGCTGTGAAGAATTGGGATAAAAATAAGTGTTAAAAAGACAGAAGGCATGGTGATTGGAACGAAGCGGTAGGTGTCAAATATAGAAGTAGGAGAAGAGAAAAATAGAACAGGTGACTAGTTTCGATACCTGGGTAATATTATTAGTGATAATATAAAGTGTGAATATGAAATAAAAGCAAGAATAGGAATGACAAAAGAAGCCTTTAGGAGGAAAAAAAAGACTATTTTGTGGAACCTTGACTAAAGAGTTGAGAAAAAGACTCATAAAATGCTTCGTGGTGGTGATGGTGATTTTGAGTTTAACGTTTCGTTCAGCAGCGAGGCTATATGAGACATGGACCTACTGATTAATGTGGAATCCGAACCACGTGAGCTCCCGCCGGGAATCGAACCCGGGTCTCCCACGCCAAATGAAAATACTTCGTGTGAAGTGTTGTAGTGTATGAGGTAGAAACAGAGACATTACTCGAAAATAATGAAACATGACTGAAAGCTGTCGAAATGTGGGTGTGGAGAAGAATTAGCTGGGTCGAGCAGAAAACGAATGAGAGGATCTTAAGAGTGGTGAGAGAGAAATTAACAATTTTAGATATTATTAGGAAGAAAAGAAAGAAAAAACTGGATGGGACATTGGCTAATAAGAATTGTATCATGAGGGACATGCTAGAGGGTAGGGGGCCAGGAAAAAGAAGAAGAAGACGAAGGAGACTACAATTGATAGACGGTATCAAAACAGAAAAATCACACGTGTAGACGAAGAGGTGAGCAGAAGTGTATTGTGGAAGCTTCTCAGTGGGCTTTCTCGGGGTTCTCCCGTTTCCTCCCACTTTCTTCATTCCACCATTTCACTCATCTTTACCATCTGCTTTAGCCTAACCGCCAAAATCGTGGGACGTAAAACTTAAAGATTTCATTTTATTTTTCTTCTTCTTTTTCTCTGTTTCTTTTGGAGCTGAATCCAGTGCTAGCAATTATTTTCAGCAATTGAATTCACCAAATCAGAATGTTCCCTAGTGAAAAGTGCAAATCTGGGAAACCGGGAATCGAGAAACGTCCATGGAACATTAAATCATTTTACTCTGGTGGGGTCTCACAGATCCAGTGGTCATATGTTCCTCTCTAAATTTAAAACTGCTCAATAGACAGTGCTGATTTCTTGTCTACCGTCATAGTTTGGTGTCTTGTATCATTGTATACAATGGGAACGAAAATAATGAGAATTTTTGAAATGTGAGTTCCTCGGGCTGGAGGCTTTACCTTCTGCGGGTAGCCCATATTCAAATGGAAATGAAATTACATTTAAAAAAAATATGCATGACATTGTAAACCGCAGCAATTTCAATTGGAGTGTATATGTGAGATGGAATTTACATGAAAATATCAGGACCGGGATTAAAAATTAATGACATTCCTCTGACTTCTTAAAGACAATTGGAAGAAGAAACTACAAGTGATATGTAAATGAAGATCAATTGGAAGAGAGTGGCACTCAGTCACTAGAGATAATTCTTGTCTTCAGGAAAATCATTCAATTTAACGTCTCACGGGTATGACCTTTCGGCTAAGGGAGATGACCATTAAGGTAAAGTTTAAAGGAATGAGGAAGGGAACGGGAGTATCCCGAGAAAACCCGATGTACACGATGTTGTACACAACAAACTCACTTGTCCGGGGATCGAACTAGGGACACCTCATACTAGAAAGAGTAAAAGCTCTACCACTGAGCCACCTTGGCCCCCTTGTCTTCGGGAAATACATGACAATGACGACGCATGCAAGAAGGAGGTGGCAACATTTTAAGTGCAGTTTCACATTACGTATCTCCAGTGGCGGATCCAACCCAAGGCCAGGGACCTAGCCTCCTCAGTTTTTGAGTGACAAAAATTATTCAAGAGTTCCCTCGTGGCTAAGCGGTTAGAGCACATACCTTTGCCATGGGGGATTTGGGTTCCATTCCCGGTGGGACCTCATATGGTTCGGGTTCCACGTTAAGCATTAGGTCCATGTCTCATATAGCCTCGCTGCTGAAAAGGGACTTTAAACTGAAAATGA
This sequence comes from Thermobia domestica, assembly GCF_964235325.1. NCBI lineage: Eukaryota > Metazoa > Arthropoda > Insecta > Zygentoma > Lepismatidae > Thermobia > Thermobia domestica. Next base: position 368,457,844 of record NC_137454.1, read on the forward strand.
AATCAAAAAATAATTGAAGCTATATTTTTGAATGTTTATAATAGACGTTGCCTTTTTTCTTTATTGAAAATTTTTTGATACATTAGATATAGTTTCATTTTTTTTTCTGTTACGCAATGTGTAAAACAATGATGCTTGAGGTAAATATTGTCAAGGCCACAACCTATCCATAATATCCATCGGGGGATTGTTAATTTTGAAACTTCTGCAGAATCCATGGAAAATTGTAAATTCATGGTATAACTATCGTAGTCTGGGTCCTTGCTTCTCCCCTTCCCACAGTTTTCACCTTCTAGAACCACCACTGCGGTAAATTTAATAGGGGATGATAGGAGAACAATAGAAAGAAATGCAGAGATCTTATTAAACGCTTGCAGGGACATGGGTTTCGCAGTGAATGCAGAGAAAACTAAATACATGGAAGTGCGTCGGGACCGTAATACAGCAAATTATGAATGCGTTAAAATATTAAATAATACTTTTGATAAAGTGGATAGTTTCAAATATCTAGAATCAATATTAAAAGAGGAAAATCATATTCACGAAGAAATTAAATGTCGACTAAAACCAGGAAATTCATGTTACTATTCGGTTCAAAATCTCTTGTCGTCGCGAATTCTGTCGAGGAATTTGAAGCTTAAAATATATATAACGATAATCATGCCTGTTGTTCTGTATGGTTGCGAAACATGGTCGCTTACTCTGAGGGAAGAACATAGACTGAAAGTATTTGAGAACAAGATCCTGAGACGAATATTCGGACCCAAGAGAAACGGGAATGGGGGAAACTTCATAACGAGGAACTACACAATTTATATGGTTTACCCAACATTGTTAGGGTCGTCAAATCTAGGAGGCTTAGGTGGGCGGGTCATGTAGTTAGAATGGAAGAAAGTAGAAACGCTTTCAGTCTTGACCGGAAGACCAATCGGAAAACGGCCATTAGGAAGACCTAGATGTAGATGGGAAGACAATATTAAGATGTATCTCGCAGAGATTGGAATACAAAGTAAAAACTGGATGCAGTTAGCTAAGGATAGAAGTCAGTGGAGAGCTTTTGTGAACGCGGCATTGAACCTCCGGGTTCCATAGGCCATAGAGTTAGTTAGTTAGTTAGAACCGCCACTGCATATCTAGAAATGGAAATAGCGAAAGAAAAGAAACAAGAAAATACTTTCTTTCTCTTCGTGGAAAAAAGTTTTATCCATCCCAGAGGCGGATCTGGAAGGTAAAAACTGGGGGGTCAACTAGAACACACTATGATAGATATATGATGAGTTTAGTATAAACTTTCAAAAAAATATAAATAATAGCTTCAATTATTTTCGTCACTCAAGATAATGGGAGGCCAAGGCTCCCCGGTCCCCTGCAAGATCCACCACTGATTCAGCCTCATATTTCTAAAAATGTCATATAAGTAACCTCTCTGTAGATTTGTGTTTAACAGCTCAATGAGTTCATATATATTTGTAAACCTACAATGCTAGATACAAATACAAGCTCTTTGACTTCGCAGTGGGATTTAAAAAACACACACAACAAAATTAAATATCCATGAAAGAAATAACTGGGGTCTGCTAGACATCCCCCCCTCCATAGGAATTTAAGTATAACTTATTTTCATCAGATTAAGGTAGATCACTGGGTGTTCTCGGTGCTATGCTAAACGCTGTTTGAATAGTGCGGCATTGCCAGATAGTGTCGAGTGTTTACTGATGCCAGATAATAAAGGGAGTAATCATTGAATTCTGCTTAGATACTTACTGGAGCAATTATTTTTCGACCCTTACCGTGATTCCTCTTCTCGGACTGCAATTCTAGAATCCAGGAATTTTCTTATTGTGACTACCACAGTAAACGTACAAATTTGGCAACAAAGCATTATTGCGTTCTGCTCAAGTTTCGTCTCAAAATCTATTTCCTTAAATGTAAATTAATATTTAAATAAAATATGAAACACAACACGAAAAACGGTCGAACAATATATCTATTTCGTGACAAGATTGTTACTTTAAAATACTTTACACACACAAATAAACATTTTACGAAACGGAGCACTAGTAAGATCTAACAGCAAGTGCCATCTTGTGTGCTCATTTTAAAATGAATCAAGTTTTTTCTCCTATTTGTTACCTTTGTCGATATCAGAATACATAACCAAATGAATCAGTGTCTTGTGTTGTAGCTGAAACATGAATTTATCTTATAGTACAATATTTATAATATGTAACGTTTCATTGCGCAGTGGGGGCCGCTGTGGATCAGTGGTAGAGCGTTCACCTCTGGTGCTTGGGGTTCCGTGTTCGATCCCAGCCCCCGCCAAGTGAACTTTGTGGTGGACAAACACCGTGTGCGTGGGTTTTCTCGGGGTTCTCCCGTTTCCTCCCACTTTCTTCATTCCACCATTTCATTCATTTCTCATAATCACCGTCTCCTTTAGCCTAACCGGCATAATCGTGGGACGTAAAACTCAAAGATTTCATTTAATTTCATTTTTTTCATTGCGCAGTAGTTAAGGGAATGAGCTAAAATATGTACTGACTTCCGGGTGCTGATCCATCTTAATTAAAGTACGGTTTAACGACAATGCAACTACAAAATAAAGCATTAATTAACAACAACCCCCCCCCCCAAAAAAAATGCAAGGTAAGGACTGGCTATCACCCAAGGGCGCCGATCCTAGGGGGAGACCGGGCTTCCCCCAATGCTTATGTGAGCCCATGTATATTTATATTTATTTTTATTTTTATATATGAATATACAATATTTGACATAATTCAATTTGTCTTAAAATCCTCATATGCCTTCTTAGACCCTTGTCTGCAGCCAAACATAGCTCTGAATGCCTAGAATCCCCAAGTTACAGAGAAATCGGCGCCCTTGCTATGAACCGTACACTGTTGACAGCCTCATTGTAATTTGATTTTTCTTTTTTAAATGTCATGAATGGTACAAGAACCCTTTATAACGCTTTGGGAGGAAGGGGAGAACATTTGTTCCATTGTCCTATTTTGTAAATCTGTGTTTGCCTAGGAAACCGTCGCCCTCTTCCAAGATAACTTGCAAATTAAAACTTTCATTTAGTCTTCGGAGCAAGTTTCTGTTACAAGGAGGGGAGTTAATGTTCCTTCAGTAATAGTTGATAATGAAAAGGCGGAAACAATTGTAGTTGAAATCAAACACTAGTACACGAAAGACTCTCTAATTATGAACGTTACTATGTACTTTGAAATTACTTTTCTGTAATTCGACCAAATCGTCCGGGAAAAAGGAAAAAGTGATTAGACTTCTTAATAGGTAAATTTTTGAGATTGCTTACTATTAGAAATATTCAAATCTGAAATTCGAACTACCTACTAATATTTCAAAAAGATCAAGCGCCATTTGGACTCAGTACAAATAGAACAAAAAAAAAAAAAAAAAAAAAAAAAACAATTGAAGTGGTTGAGCTTACAGCAGTAAAATTACTAATTTATAGCACCAATCGCGAAACACAAAAGAATAACTAACTTTTAATTGGTAAAAGGTGTCTTTCTCAATTCTGTCTCCAATCTACTGCCCATTTCAATGCTTTTTAACTTTTCTTCCCTGTTGAATTTCCCTAATTATTTCCACTCTCTTTCTTTCTCTCCGTCTCTCTTTGTTCTTCAACATTCCCTTTGTTCTCTTTCCTTCCATTTTCCCGCCCGAAAGGTGGCAGAAGTTGTCTCACTTTCTCCCAGTTCCTGTTTCATTAAGAACGCTTGGCGTCCTCCATTTGACACTGCAGAAAACTAATTAGGTTTCGGGCGCTTCATTACAAGAAATTCGACTCTCATGCCAAATTAAAAGACACGGATAGTGGTGAGATGGTGTCGTTAGAAATACGCGGAAATAACGGCCCTGTAACACAACTTTACGTGTTTGCTTGCTTGCTTGAAAAAAAGGCGTGAGTGTCTTTTTAACTTGTCTGTGACTGTGTTCTTTTCATTGTAATCAGAAGTGACTTCAAAGAATTTAATTTGAATTAAATTATGTCCATTATATTTGGCAAAATAATAATTATTATAATTATATTGACAGCACCAATATGAGGTGTATTTATGAGTCGTCCTGACAGCCATTGTCCCGACAGTAGCAACCTACCGGCGGAGGTGAACCTTTGGGTATCCACCGAAATGGGCGATTATCCCGTGCCATTGGATCCGGGAGAGTGCGTGTAACCCCATCACGTTTTCAGTGGGGTAGGCAGCCTAGGCTGCTGCACCTACCGGCGGGGGTGAGCTTTTTAGTATCCCCCGAAACGGGCAAATTGGCCGTGCCCTTGGGTTCGGGAGATAAGGCTGCGTGGTACCCCAACAACCTAAACAAGACTGGGTAGCTGGTGTGTCCAAGAGTGTGGGCGTATCCGGCGCCCTACCGGGAGGAGATGGGAGTCCTCAAAGGCGTGCTATGCGTTCTCTTGGGTCCGGGATGGGATACTTAGTATCCTAACGCATACTCGTACCTCAGGAGTGCTGAGGAAGTGGCCTTCCACACTACCCTACCAGGGGAGTCGCCGCTCAAAAATGGCCATTGTCTTTAAAGGTAGACAGTCTACATCAGCCATTGGGTCTGGTAATGTACGGTTCACCTCTCTCGTAAGTAGAGGTAGTCCCGTATTGTTTGGATGACCCTACCGAAGGAAGGGTGCGGGTGTCCCTTCTAATGGTGGCTTACACGTACCATTGGGATTCGGACAGGTAGCTTTGCTACAACGTGTACGTGGTACCTAAACACGTTAAAGATAGGTAGCCCCGTATTGTTTGGGCGGGCCTACCAGGGGAGACACGGCTCCCAAATGACAATGTCTGCCTTGAGCAAACGGTCTACATCAGTCATTGGCTCTGGTAATGTAGGGTGTACCTCTACCGTAACTAGAGGAAGTCCCGAATTGCTTGGACGACCCTACCGGGGGGGGGGGGGAGTGTCGGATTCCAGCCTGCTGGAAGACCAACCGGAGAAGGGGGAGGGGACAATCCCAGGAATCTGGGTAACGGTTCTGATGCTGTTAAAGGGAGGAAGTTCCGTGGGACATGGGCCGGCACCAAACCCAAATGGTGACTCAACACGTACCATTGGGTCCGGGATGAGATACGGGAGTATCTCGACGTGTGCGTGGTACCTCTACACGACAAGGTGGTTGCCAGTTGAACGATAGAGGTAGGCAGGGCCGGGATTGAACAAGCCCCCTCGTTGCCTGGGGCCCCGGATTGGGTTGGACTCTGCCGGGCTGTGGTCATACCGTGGGATTCGGTAGCTTGTGGGAGCCAATCCCAGAAATCTGGGTAACGGTGAACACGGGCGGGAGGTGAGCTTGCCTTATAACGCTCGGGCGCCATGCCTGCAGAGCATGGTAGGACTGACTCGCTAGCAGTCTGCCTCAACCAGTAGGTCTACTGGTAGGCACTCAGGACTTAGGTCTGGCCGCGCAGTGGGCGTATGCCACTCCCTCAGAGAATGGGGGAGACACACTTAGGTGTCAAGATTAAGGGACAAATCTTGACGGTGCACTTCGTGCACGAGCAATAATAGCGTATATTGTGCAACTACGGGCGGGGTGCACTACATTCTTGCGGTACCCGTCCATTAAATAGACCGAACGGTCGCAGGCATGCTCTCCGTGCATGCAATTAAGCGTAGCATAGTAGACCACTAGCTCACAATATCCCGACAGTAGATACATTATATTATATTCGAATAAATTTAAGATCAATTATTTAAAGAATCTATGAAAATGAATTGAAATTTTTGATTTTACATCCCACGGTTATGCCAGCTAAGCTAAAGGAGACGGTGGTGATGAGAAATGAATGAAATGGTGGAATGAAGAAAGTGGGAGGAAACGGGAGAACCCCGAGGAAACCCACGCACACGGTGTTTGTCCACCACAAAGTTCACTTGGCGGGGGCTGGGATCGAACAAGGTACCCCAAGCACCAGAGGTGAACGTGCTGAGCCACCGTGGCCCTCGGTTAAGAATGGTTCAGGCATCTCGGAGGAGTATTTATTTATTTATTTATTTATTTATTTATTTAACAATCACCAGATACAGCTCAGAGGTCATTTTATACTGGATATCTAACAACAACAATAACAATGCAAAGGATTTGGGAAGGTATCGGCCAAGGTCTGTTTAGTATGTACCATCCCGGCATTTGTCTGGAAGGACAGAAAAACCCTGGAAAACCCCAGTCAGGATGGTCGGCAGTGGGAATCGAACCTACTACCTCCCGAATGCGAAGCCAACGCTCTACCACTTGAGCTATGGATAAACGAACGCCTAAGTCGAAAATGAAGTGAAATCTTTGAGTTTTACGTCCCACGCTTATGCCGGTTAGGCTAAAGGAGACGGTGATTATGAGGAATGAATGAAATGGTGGAATGAAGAAAGTGGGAGGAAGCGGGAGAACACCGAGAAAACCCACGCACACGGTGTTTGTTCACCACAAAGTTCACTTGGCGGGGTTGGGATTGAACCCGGGACCCCAAGCACCAGAGGTGAACGCTCTACCACTGAGCCACCGCGGCCCCAAACGCCTAAGTCGAGTAAAGTGCTTTGCTCCAATAAAAAGATGTCAAAAATGCATTTTATATAATAATACTATATACATATGTACTTCGCAGGCATATATGCCAAACTTGACTAAACTAAAGCTGCTGAGGTAGAATTAGTCGGGAAGGATTTCGACATAATTGGCAGTATGACTGTTGCCGCTGATATGTTGTATACAGGGTGTCCCAGAAGGAATGGGCAACGTTTTGGAAAATGGTAGTATGGATGATTCTCAGCAAAAAAATTTACATAAACATGAGCCCTAATCTCAACGGTTTGAGAGCTACAGGTTGTGAACCATTTCTGACTTTATATTGCATATTGCTCATAGTGTAGTTTTCTACACAGGTTAGACGTAGCGGATTTGAAAGGTGATGGAATGGACTTTCCAATAAAATACGATATGTGGCAGTGCTGTCTTTGGAAGGTGTTATTGAGGGATATTTAGGAATCAGTGTTGCCATCCAATTTCTTTAAATAACCTTAACTTTCCCAAATTTCTTTCAATAGCTTCCTTGCCCAAGACAATACTGCCACATGTTGCATACCGTTGTAAAGGCCATTCCATCACCTTTCAAATCCGCTGTTTCACCTCTACAGAATAAATATAGATGGAGCAATGCGCGACATAATGTTAAAAGTGGTTCACAATCTGTAACTCTAAAACTGTTGAGATTAGGACTCATGTTCATATGAACCTTTCTGCTTAGAATCATCCATACTAGCATTTCCCAAAATATTGTCCCTTCCTCCTGGGACACCCTGTGTATTAGAAATGGCCTCGAAAAGAAACATATATGCAATGCGGGGTGAAGTGGACAACCACAGGCGGGCAAAGTAGGCCTAAGGTAGAAGATATCTAGTGGAAATAAACAGTTAAAATACGCCAAACATAAAATGTTGTATAAAATGAAATCTTTAAGTTTTACGTCCCACGGTTATGCCGGTTAGGCTAAAGGAGACTTTGATGATGAGAGATGAGTGAAATGGTTTAATGAAGAGTGGGAGGAAACGGGAGAACCCCGAGAAAACCCACGAGCACGGTGTTTGTCCATCACAAAGTCCACACGGAGCGAGCTGGGATCGAACCAGAGACCCCAAGCACCGGAGGTGAACGCTCTACCACTGAGCCACCGCGCCCCCCTAAAATTTTGTATAACACTCAACAACACAGAAACAAAGATCGTTTTGCTGCACTTCTAATCCCCTTCTTATTTTCTTAAGACTTCTAATGGTAAACGCTAATGGTTCTTCTAATGCTTACTTCTCAAAAAATATAAGTATATCGGTATGAATACATGATCAAAAGATAAAATAATAGAAATAAATGGAGCGCAGTGGCTCAGTGGTAGTACACTTCCCTCTGGTGTATGAGCTCCCTTATTCGATCCCAGCTCCAGCTAACTAGGTTTTTGTAGTGAAAACATATCATCATGTGTTTGTGTTTTCTCTTCCGTTTCGTGCCATTTTCTTCAATCCTCTCATTCTCACCAAATTCCTTAGCCACTGCGCATAAGCGTAAAACGTTAAACTCAAGGTAATAATAAATTTTATTTTTGAAAGAGGCGAGATACCGTGGTCTTTTGAACAGTCTGACTGCGAAAAGTGATCATTAGGCTGTTTAATCATGTAAGCGGTCAATTAATATATAGATTAGAGGATTGTCTCAGAATATTGATGGTAAGACATCACGTTGCGTACCATAGGAAGAAGCACAGTCAGTAAATAAATATTGGACTACGTATATTAGCATCCGTGTGTGATTCTGTTTGGGTCTCTGGACGACACGGGAGCCCTTACCAAAGTCAGATCTGAACCACTTCGTTTGTTTGTGCTAGTAAATAGATACTGTTCTTCCATCAGTGATGATCCAGCTCGCACCATGTGAACTTTGTGGTGGGCAAACACCGTATGCGTGGGTTTCTTCGGGGTTCTCCCGTTTCCTCCCACTTTCTTCATTCTATTATTTTCATTCATTCCTCATCATCACCGTCTCCCTTAGCCTAGCCGACATAACCGAGAGACGTAAAACTCAAATATTTCATATTTCATTTCATTTTCCACCATTGATTGATCACACAATCAAACGTGTCAAAAGCAAGTACTCTAGCCACGAGGGTAATTGTGAACAATATATTATTATTAGTAGTAGTAATAGTAATAGTAGTAGTAGTAGTAGTAGTAGTAGTAATTAACTTGTTTCTTACTCACGCATTCTACATGAATCTTGAATCTAACATGGAGTACGAAGTACTTTACTTGCACCAAAAATCGAGACAGGGACCACACGTTAGAAAGTGCAAAGATGAGTCTTAAGTGTTGCAATATTTCCACAACCCAAACAGCAGGCCGTGATCGATCGTGAGCAGAAGCAAGAGAGTATGCTCTGTCACAACCGGACAATTCCTTATGAGATCCATGGTATGTTTTCGTACTAAAATGCAGTGTTGCCTTTAACCGCTTATTATGCTGTCTTATAACAGATATTCAAGTCGTCCTTTTTTTTTTTTTTTTCTTGGTCAAGTCAGACATGGACCAAAGAACACTCCAGATGCCTTTTGGAACCAGATGGTTAACTTGCTGGTGCCAAATGGGGCGGGATCGTGACCATATTTTTTTGTTTTTCTTGTGACAATTTCCAAAACATTTTCCCGCCCTTATCTTTATCATATTGAGATTTTCATACGCATTGTGTAAACCTCTAACTATTTATCAAATTATTTTGAGATTTCTAGGTGAACCCGGGCCCGGGCCCTAGGGTTCAAAGTTTTCAAAAAGGAAATTTTTCGGAAAACTTCTCGGATTTTTCCTAATTTTTCCTTTCCAGTGTATGATTTATGAGCATGTGAGTAGTAATCTTTGAAAGGTTGATTTGTTTTAAAGAGAATGAGGTATGAACGATGATTCTAGAACAAACAGTAATGACGCAGTAAACTTTTTTCTTGAGGCAATTTTTAAAAAGATATCACGACCTTTGCTTTATCATATTGAGATTTTGAGTACGCATTGTATAAGTCTCTAACTATTTATCAAATTATTTTGAGATCTCTACGTTAACCCGGGCCCGGGCCGGAGAGGGCCAAAGATTTCAAAATGGGATTTTTTCCGGAAAATTTCCCGTTTCAGGCGAATGATACAGACAAGCGAGTGGTATCGTTGGAAAGTTTGCTCTAATGTGAAAAAAAAAAACGAAGTATGAACCATGATCCTACGGTATATAGTAATGAAGCAATACTTGCTTGACTGAAAGACTAAAATTTAGCTCAAAAAGCCACGACCTTATAAGGGCTATTTGACACGGAGGGCGCCACTCCATCAGTAGGTATCTTCTGTCAGATTTTAGAGGCAGTGACAAAGAATGCTCAGAAACCTCTGATACGTGAACTGTTAGTGAAAGAATTCGAAATTGGGCAAAATGGTACGGCAGCAATCCGAAACATATGCCATGTTGGTTCCAGAAATTTCGTAGGTTGTAAAAATTAGGGATGGGCAAAGCTGTTTTTTATGAAAACCGGAAACCGGTTTCTAGAAAAACCGAAATCCGAAAAACCGACATTTCAGTCTTCTTCAAAACCGGTTCGATTTTCACCGAATCTGGTTTCGGTGAAAACTTTTGGAAAACACATAAAACTATTTTGGAGAATACCGAAACCGGTTTTGGGTGAAAAAAACGGTTTTTGGAAATTTTAAATAACCGATTTCGGTTTTTATAAATACCGAAAACCGGGAAACCGGGTTTTGTGCCCACCATTAGTAAAAAATGTCGAAGATCGTTCAAGGTCCGGCCACCTCAGGTCAATTGATTCTGAGGTCGTACTACACATGCTATTTGTGAAAATTTGTCTACAGCACATGACACGTGTCAACCCAAGTCGGCATGTCCCATCCGCAGTAGTGGGTCACTTCACCTTCACAAACTTGAGAAAGCTATTAGAAGCTGTCTCATTTGTACCATGTGAATTGAACTTAGCTCAGGCCCGAGGAAAATGAATGTGCAGTCAACTGCTGCAAAATCCACTTGATATGCGTTTCTTGAAATGGATTTGTTACATGCGACAGAAAGTGAGTGCTTTTCTGAAATCCGAATATGCACAAACAGTGGTTGAGCAAGGGACCAAGTAACGAAGTTAATCGTTAAACAGGTCCCTTTTGGGCATAAAATCATGTTCTACATGTGGTGGAATAAGAGAGAGTAATTCACTTTAAATTTGTTCCTAATGACCGTACCACCAATTCAGAACTTTATTCCAAATAATTAGAGGGGATGTATGCACTACGCCGAAAATATTCTGCACAGGTAAACCGAAAGCACTCCGTGCTGAAACAAGATAACCCAAAACCACACTCGGGTCATTTTCAATTGCATGAGTGAGTTGAAAAAGGTGCACATTCCAGAAAATAAGCAAGTTAAACTGGAATGGTTATATTCATTTTATATGTATCTACACCGCTTGAGAGGAACAAGGAACGCATTCATTAATTTTAGGGTCTCTTTGCTGAAGTCTACGGTAAACGTATGAGTGAAGAATCGAACATATTTCTGAAATGTGTTCATGTTTCCACCCAGTGTTTGAAAGTTGAGGTTTTTGGAATGTGTTCCTTTTTCAACTCACCCATTCAATTATTTTTACATGTCCCCCCCTAAGGGATACTAATGAGGGCTGAATTTGCATTTAAACGGCATCGGAAGTGTCACCGTTCATCTCTGCGTCCCCGAAAACCACAAATTCGACACTAACATCAGTCATTTTCGATCATATATATATATATATATATATATATATATATATATATATATATATATATATATATATATATATATATATATATATACCCTCTCTCAAGTTGCGGGGCAGAGTTTGGATTTGAACGGCATCGGAAGCGTCACTGTTCATCCCAGCGAACCCGAAAATTATGGATTCGACATTAATATCTGTCATTTTCGATATTTTTAAATATCTACCCCTATCTTCCCCTAAGTTGCACCATCCAAGTAAAATTATTTAAAAAAAAAATAATCTTCCTAGTCCTGAACCTCATCTATGTTGAAATTTTGATCGAGATCGGTTGGGTGGTAGAAGAGTTATAAAATCACATAGTCATTTTCACTTTTATGTTATCTATAAATTTTAATTACATTGTTATCTATCCGATACGACAGGAAGGACACAGCTCATGCTCTTCAAAAAGATTCGAACCCCACCCCCTATGAGACAGTCACTATGGCTCAATGGTAGAGCGCTTACCTCTGGTACTTGGGGTCCCTGGTTCCATCTCCGGCTAAGTAAAGTTGTGGTGGACAACATTGTGTAGGTGGGTCTTCTCAGGGTACTCTCGTTTCCTCCCACATTCACATCCTATCAATTCTTCCATCATTATTCACTTGCCTTAATTATCCATCTCCCTTAGCCTAAAGGGCATAGAACTGAAAGATTATGGGACGTAAAACTGAAAGATTCCATTTCATTTGATTGAAAGATTTCGAACCCTCAATGAGTATTCCCCTCACCGTCAGCTTAACGAATCAGATCTAGAAATTCGGCACGGCTGAGTTACTTTAGTTTAACGACCCTTATACCATAAGGCCTACGGAGGCAAATATATATATATATATATATATATATATATATATATATATATATATATATATATATATATATATATAGACTGTTTCATAATTCGTGTAATTTTCTACAGCACTGGGAGAAGATAAAGTTTTCACACTATTAATATAAAATTTGGCACTCTTACTGAGAAATATCGGAATTTTTCGAATTTCTAAAGGAAATAGGATAAAATTGCTGTTTAGCCTCCCTTTTGGGGGTGTAAACACAAAAGTACATTTTCCTTATGGGAGATTCAATGTTAAATTTTGGAATCAGTTTTCTCCAATAATTATTCGTAAAGATTTTGGGGCAAATCAGTTGTATTTGATTTAAAATGCAAAAACACTCATTCACAAAGCTAGTAAAGCCTTCTCAAAAATTATTTTGGCAAGGCCCCCCTTTTGGGGGGCAAGGGGCCTAAAAAGGTGGTGAGTGATGTGTTACCAAAATCCCAAAATTTATTTTCGGAGTGCCAGTAAACGTCAGATTAATTACGAATGTCACAGAATTAATGCCCCAATGTCCCTTACGTGTAAGAGTGACTCATAATAGGGCTACAGCCCCCTTTCAAAAATAAGAAAATCATAGGTCCTTAGGCCCTTAGTAGGGACATAGGAGAAAAAGATTTTTTGTTAATTAATGTGAAATTTGGCGTCATTGTAGCAAAAGAGTATGCGTTTTTGAAATCTGGAATGCTATTTCGTTAACACACCGCCTTATGGGGGCACAGGGGGCGAACCATTGGATGATGGATTTTTATAAAAATTCAAAATTTTGTTCCAGAAATGCCAGTGAGCGTCAGATTATTCACAAATGTCACAGAATTAATATTCTAATGCTCCTTGCATGCATCAGTGACTTATATGGGGCTATAGCCCCCTTTGAAAAATAAGAAAATCACCATAAATATTTATAGTAGGGACATACGAGAAAAATATATTTTTTGTCAATTAATGTTAAATTTGGCGTCATTGCAGCAAAAAAAGTATGCATTTTTCATATCTGGAATGTTATTTTGGTATCCACCGCCTTAGGGGGACAAAGGGAGCGAAGCATCAGATGATGGATTTTTATAAAAATTCAAAATTTTATTCCGGAAATGCCAGTGAGCGTCAGAGTATTCACAAATGTCACAGAATTAATATTCTAATGCTCCTTGCATGGTCAGTGACTTATACGGGGCTATAGTCCCCTTTCAAAAATTTTAAAAAAAATCATCATAAATATCCTTAGTATTGACATACGGGACGAATGATTTTTTCTCAATTAATGTGAAACTCGGCGTCGGGTTAGCAAAAAGTCATGCATTTATCAAATCTGGAATAATATTTTGGTAATGTACCGCCTTAGGAGGGCACAGGGGGTAAAGCATAAGCTATTGGATCTTTATAAAAATTTCAATTTTTATTTTGAAAAATCCAATATGTCAGATTGATCACAAATAATACAAAATTAATATTCCGATGCTCCTTGCATGTGCCAGTGACTGATGTTGGGCTAAAGCCACCCTTCCAAAATCACATAATTTACGGTAAATATCCTTAGCAGGGACGTACGGGAAGGAGGTAAATATGCTTTACAATTAATTTGCAATTTGTCATTATTGTAGAAGAATGTTTTGATTTTTTTTTTTTAATTTCGAATCTAGTGTAAATGAATATCGTCTGTCAGTGTAACAGATTGATTATATAGCTTCGTTTTTTTTTTTTGTTTTTTTTTGGCATCACTGGAATATAATCAAAGAATTTTGCGTTTTTAAAAACCAAATTGGTCTCTTTTTTATAGCATAAAATCACACATAAAGTCACTAGTATATTTTTTGCACACTTAAGCAAACCAGCTCGAAATAGAACAAAATGACAATGGAAAATGCCGCAGATACCACGAACGAAAAGATATTAATGAGAAGTAATATTTTAAAAATTAAAATATTGTTTTCTTTATTCATAGAAAAAGCGTATATTTTCCCTACTTCTTCCACAATAACTGTATGATCCCATTTTCCACGCAGTAGCCTACTAGTATACTGCTCATGTAAGCACGCCAGGAAATCGTATACTATGGACACATGGTTGTAGTAAAAACAAATGTCTCGCGAGAAGTAAGGATCAGGTTGAGTCAGGCTATACCATAAACCCAAGAAACATATTATCCCTTTCTAAAAACAACAGTTTTCTTTTGGCTCAGTTGTCATTAACTAATTTGCTTAAATATGTCATTAATCTAAGTGTAAGACAGATAAAATGAACTTACTTTATTCAGCATGCCCTCGTGAACTAGCAAGACATGAATGAATTAATGCGAATTACTAGGGCCAACTGTGAACACCTTCTCCAACATATCTGGATGACTACGCTCTGGACAATTCTTTGTTTTATGTTGCCTAATAAGGAGGAATGGCCGTAATAAAATTCCAGACGCATGCACCATCATAGGTACAAGCGAAAGAGTGTTATTGTATTTTCTAACTAAAAATGCAAATTTACCCATGTCACACTCCCATTAGGCAAAAGGAATTCTGAGTCTACACCCCTAAAAGAAATCCACATATGGGTATTATCTTATTGCCACAAACATTTTTTTTTCCTAAAAATAATGCCAAATTTCACATTGTAAAAAAAATGCTTCTCCCAGTAGGTCTTTGCGTAAGAATAATCATATTGAATTTATGATGCTTTTCAAAGAGAGCTATTGTCCCATATTAATCATTGGTACATAAAACTAGTGTGGAACATTAATTCTGTGCATCTTACAACTAATTTGACACTCATGAGCACTCCCAAAATAAAATTTGGAATTTCTAATAGTCCTCCCCCCTATGATCCCCAAAGGTATCAAATTACCCTCCGTGCCCTGTGCCTCCTGTTACCAAAATAATATTCCAGATTTTTATTAGCACAACCCCTAATTTCACATTACTTGACAAAATATACCTTCTTCCATATGTCCCTTCTAAGGATATTTATTAAATTTTTTAATGTAATTGTTGAAAGGGGGTCTGTAGCTCAATATCAGTCACTGGCACATGCAAAGAGCATCGGAATATTAATTTTGCATTATTTGTGATCAATCTGACACACACTGGATTTTCCAAAATAAAATCTGAACTTTAAAACGATCCAATAACTTATGTTCAGCTCCTGTGCCCCCCTAAGGCGGTACATTACCAAAATATTATTCCAGATTTGATAAATGCATAACTTTTTGCTAACCCGACGCCAAGTTTCACATTAATTGAGAAAAAATCATTCTTCCCGTATGTCAATACTAAGGATATTTATGATGATTTTTTTAATTTTTGAAAGGAGACTATAGCCCCATATAAGTCATTGTCACATGCAAGGAGCATTGGAATATTAATTCTGTGACATTTGTAAATAATCTGACGCTCACTGGCATTTCCGGAACAAAATTTTGAATTTTTATAAAGATCAATCATCTGATACTTCGCCCCCTGTGCCCCCTTAAGGCGGTGGATACCAAAATAACATTCCAGATATGAAAACGCATACTCTGTTTGCTGCAACGACGCCAAATTTCACATTAATTGACAAAAAATACCTTCTTCTCGTATGTCTCTACTAGGGATATTAATGATGATTTTCTTATTTTTGAAAGAGGGCTTTAGCCCCACATAAGTCACTGACACATGCAATTAGCATTAGGATATTAATTATGTGACATTTGTGAATAATCTGACGCTCACTGGCATTTCCGGAACAAAATTTTGAATTTTTATAAAGATCAATCATCTGATGCTTCGCTCCCTGTGCCCCCCTAAGGCGGTGGTTACCAAAATAATTTTCCAGATATGAAAACGCATACTTTGTTTGCTACAACGACACCAAATTTCACATTAATTGACAAAAATATATTTTTCTCGTATGTCCCTACTAAGGATATTTATGGTGATTTTTTTATTTTTGAAAGGGGCTATAGCCCCATATAAGTCACTTACACATGCAAGGGGCATTACAATATTAATTCTGTGACATTTGTGAATAATCTGACGCTCACTGGCATTTCTGGAACAAAATTTTGAATTTTTATAAAGATCCATCATCCAATGGTTCGCCCCCTGTGCCCCCATAAGGCGGTGTGTTAACGAAATAGCATTCCAGATTTCAAAAACGCATACTCTTTTGCTACAATGACGCCAAATTTCACATTAATTAACAAAAAATATCTTTTTCTTCTATGTCCCTACTAAGGGCCTAAGGACCTATGATTTTCTTATTTTTGAAAGGGGGCTGTAGCCCTATTATGAGTCACTCTTACACGTAAGGGACATTGGGGCATTAATTCTGTGACATTCGTGATTAATCTGACGCTTACTGGCACTCCGAAAATAAATTTTGGGATTTTGGTAACACATCACCCACCATCTTTTTAGGCCCCTTGCCACTCAAAAGGGGAGCCTTGCTAAAATAATGTTTGGGACGGCTTTACTAGCTTTGTGAATGACTGTTTTTGCATTTTAAAACAAATACAACTGATTTGCCCCAAAATCTTTACGAATAATTATTGGAGAAAACTGCTTCCAAAATTTAACATTGAATCTCCCATAAGGAAAATGTACTTTTGTGTTTACACCCCCAAAAGGGAGGCTAAACAGCAATTCTATCCTATTTCCTTTAGAAATTCGAAAAATTCAGATATTTCTCAATAAGAGTGCCACATTTTATATTAATAGTGTGAAAACTTCATCTTCTCCCAGTGCTGTAAAAAATTACACGAATTATGGAACGAACAGTCTGTATATATATATATATATATATATATATATATATATATATATATATATATATATATATATATATATATATATATACAGTGGCGTATTTAGGGGGTGGCTCTTCCCGGCTTAAGCCCCTCCCCCCGAAATCTTACTTAGTATAGTCAAGTAAATGAAATATCTTGCAGAATTTTCACATTTCCAGGCAAAGCCCCCCCCCCGAAAGTTAGCAAAGCCCCTCCCGAAAGAAAATCGTAAATACGCCACTGTATATATATATATTTAAATTAAATAATCATATGGAAGATTTTGATGCAATAACTGTGCCGAAAGGAATGATATGGATGCAGTATAGTCCAACACAAATTCGTATTAGCTGGGATCGAGCCATGAACCTCAAGATGGATGTTCAATAGCTGTTCTACCGTGCTACCCAATTCTATGAAGAAAAAAAAAGTTAGAATGTATTGTACGTGTATCGAATTCTCATTTTCAGAGAACATCCTGTAGCAGCTGTAATGTTAGGAAGAACTTAGCTAATCTGTAGAATTGTCCACGAATCACAATCGAACGACCGTCAACAATGAGAACAATAACAATGTAGTGTGACGCAAGAAAAGCATCATTTCGTATGACTCATTTAAAGGGGGTAAGAAAATGTCTGTACAGATTATTTACAAGCTATTAAACTTGAAGTTGGCCAACCTCTCTGCTACGAATGACCATATGCTTCTTAATGTTGATATATCTCTTGTGTTCATAGCAGCGGATGTGTTGTGTTGTGTGTGTGTGTGTGTGTGTGTGTTAAGCTCTGAGTGTTTATAAAATATTAAAATCCCGCCGGACTGTAGTAGTCAAATAGGGTCTATGTCGCGAAAGTACAAGAGTTTAACTGGTCAGTTAACTGAAAAATCCTTATCTTCTCCGTCAAAAACCGTACGGTACCCCCTGTTTTCTCCCTATCAACCACATTTCAATTATTCTAACATAATATGTTACATACATCTTACAATACTCCCCCTACCCTACAGTATAGTGTATAAATACGTATATATCTTTCCCATACCACAAGACAATGAATCTGTTGACGGCGTTTGAAGTTTTCAACGCCGCCAGACGCAAATCTCTATAGCACATACAGAAAAGATTTACAGCCTTTTTCCGTGTGTACTACATTACGTGTGTTACAATGAGAGTCAAGGAAGGGGGGAACTTTTTTTTTTTCAAAGACAAATAGCTTTTAAACGTATTAACATAAAGTGTTAAGCGGGACGTAAATCAATTTTCCAATGTATTTTGCAATCTCTTAAAGCCACAATATGTGTACTACGTAAACGTGTGCGCGTATGAGCACGTGCCGCCCCAGCATGTATGCATATAAGCCCAGGCACATATGAAGGGGAGAGAAAGTCGGTTCACTTTGTACTTACATCCAGTGGGTACTTTGTAAAGGGTTCGTCGAGGGATTGACCCTTTTGGAATTGAGTTTGTGTGTTTAATAGTGCGTTGAATTTTCAATTTTCAGCAGGATTACATGTTTGTAGATATACGGAAAAAGAGAAATACTGCCTTTGTATGTGTTTGGAGGCTGCATATGTAAAAATGTGAGAGGAGAATTATAAATAAATCCCCTTCTTGTAAATTGTTTATCATGTCTAAACAATATACCATTTCGAGAAAGTAATACCTACAAGGTATAAAGAACGAACAACACAAGAATTTGTTCGCAAAAGAATGCAATTACTTCTACTGTACTTTGCAAAATAGACGAACAAAGTTTTCAGCATAAAAGTGGTGTTATACACTTGAAATTTAAATAACGCATCAGTCCAAAGTATAGGGTGTTTCAAAATGAGTATCGGGTTTATAAGACCTTGTAGTATTTATTACATTTAACTTAAAATTATAAATAATACATAAAACGAAAGAGCAACTCAAACAGTTTTTGCTACAATTGTTCAATAAGACCATTCGTCACAAGGCACACATCGAGTCGATAGGCAAGTTCTTCCCAAACCTTGATCAGTGTGCTTATAGTAATTGTTGCAACAACTGCCTCAATCCCCTTTCTTAAGAGGGTTTTCGACGCCGAAATTAAATTGCCGCAAATTTTAAACGCTTCCCTAAATATTTCATAAACTTATAAAGAGGAGAAATATTGCAAGTAGTTGTTCTTTTAACAATGTGATTTTCCACATTTTAGCGTAGTTACAACTCCTCTGAATGTTTTGGTTATGTAAAAAGCTAGGAACGAATTGTTTTTTCGAGTTAAAAAGTTGATTTCCTAACTTCCAAACAACGGAAAACATTCAGAGAAGTTGTAAGTACGCCATCATTTGTAAAGTCATATTGTTAAAAGAACAACAACTTGCAATTTTTCTCTGCTTAATACGTTTCTGAGATAGTTACCAAAATATTTTAAAATTTGCGGGCAATTTAATTTCGGCCTCGAGAGCCCTCTTAAGTTCCTCAATCTCCTTAAAAGTCTCGACAAAGACGTCACTGGAATTGCTAATTCATGACTAGCCTTCCGAATTGATTTCTTGGAGTTACGCATAAAAGACTCTTTCACTCGTTTAACACGTTCTTCAGTCACTTTTGGTTGTCCCGTACTCTTCCCTTTGCACAGACAGCCGGTGTTTCCAAACTGATGATACCATCTGTCATCATCACTTGGTGGATTACAATTGAACTAAACACTGAAAGCACGTTGCACTGTAATTACAGATTCCAGTCTTTGCAAAATGTAAAACACAAAACGCTTTCTGCTCACTAGTAGCCATCTTTGCTACTAGCGCTTTCTACGGCAGACAGAGGAAACAGTGCATGCGCATGCGTGCGTACAAAATTGTTTGAGTTACTCTTTCTTTTGATGTATTATTTATAATTGTAACCCGATATTCATTATGAGACACCCTGTATATAGAGGGAATTAGAAGTTAATGGCTAACTTGAGTAAAACGACGTAAATGCGTTTCAGTTAAAAAGTTTGAGGGAAAATCGGAACATTTTGTTCTGTCACAAAGAAAAGTTTGGCAAAGTGGCTCGTTGCGGTACTCAATGAAGGTGTAGAGAAAATAGTATGATGCTATAATAAGTGGTTGAATCAGTGTGGAAATTATGTTGACAAGATTGATCAAATCAGATGAGTTTGTTGAACAAGTACAATCTACAGGGTGTTCTGGGAGAAAGAGGCAACACTTTGGGAAATGGTAATATGATTGATTTTAAGCAAAAAAAAGTTTATATGAACATGGGTCCTATTTTCAACGGCTTGAGAGCGACCTTTCGTTGCTTTTTGCTCACTCTGTAGTTATTCTACAGAGGAAAGAGTCATAGCACATTTGAAAGGCGATGAATGTCCTTTCCGACGGTATGCAACACACGGCAGTGGTGTCTTTGGAAAGGGAAGTTGTTGCAGGAGATTTGATATTTCAGTGCTGTCATTCAATGCCCTTAAATTAGTGGTTGTCAACCTAATTTCTATCACCACCCCGTTTTATCACATCCTCTTGCCAGTGACCCTCTTATAGTTTCTGGTTTGTAATAAGCTTGTGTGGGACTTTTATTATACCTATTTCAGAGATCTCAGGATATCCATCTATATCTAAGAATTCATTGTATAGTGGATACAGTAACTTCCCTAAAAGCAAATAGATTGAAACCAAATTTGGTAAGTTCATTCATATTACAAATTTCGAATCCGATTTGACATACTGTTTCAAAATGGAGGCCGTTTGAAAACTTTAAAACTTCCTAACTCCCTTAATTTTGGGTCATATAATTGAAAAAAAAAGTGATTTCTAATTTTTGTTAAAATTAACTTGGACACTTGTTAAAATGGTTATTGAGTATTTTAATTTTCGAGAGGCCACCACTTTGAACTACCTTATGAACTACCAGACCCTGATTCGGATAAACCCATGATCCTAAGCTCCCTCTTCGGTATGTGGATAGTATATTCGCCTTTGTCGTGGGAGAAGCAGATTCGATTCCCTGCAGAACTCGTATGATTTATATCCTACGTTAAGCTATAGGTCCACGTCTCATATAGCCTCAGTGTTGGACGGGAAACTAAACTAAAAGCAACTCAGCTCAAACCCATAACCCGGAGTAACCTGAACACAGCCGGTGTCATAAAGATGGCGTCTTTGTTAAGAAATGTCACACGGATAATGAACCAAATTAATGTTCAAATTCAAGGGGTGAACAGCATTACTCTCTGTATAAAAGAGGAAGTCCTAACTGACTGATTTCAGCTGTTGGCCTGATCAACAGCTAGGCCAAACCTCTTAACCTAGAAACTTGAAATTTGGACAGGGCGTAGGGTTTGTGATGCAGGGTGTCTATCGGTCACGAATGTCACGAAATCAGAAAACGGTCATGAAAGTCACGAAAAAGTCACGAAATTTAGCTTTTGGCCCACGATTTTTTTAAACTGTACAAATGTAAGTACAGATTGGAAAATTTTGTTCTGTGAAACGTCAAAATTCACCACCAAAAATGTCTATGGCTTTAGACGCTACCAAATCGCAAGCAAAGTACCTTTCTATCGCATGGATGAAAATTCGGCCTAATTCGCACGCAAATTCGCTCTTGAAAATGTTAGGAAATTTTATGATTTGGTAAAGAAAAAGTCACGAAATTTCATTTTGGAATTTTAGTAGACACCCTGTGATGTAATATCCCACTAAGGAAGGATTTTTGAAACTTGGACGGGTAAATCGCAAAGAAGGGTTGGGGTTCAAATTATTAAAATAACACGGCTATATCCCGAAATCCGTTAAAGTTGGAAGCATGAAACTTGGTACTTAAACTTTTAATTTAAATAAGGTAAAGACGCGTTTCGGCGTTTTTAAATGTTTACCTTGGAAGTGAAGGGGAAAAAGGATAGGGTTGTAATTATTAAAATAATTTTGCAATATTTCGAAATTTCTTAAGAGTAGAGACATGCTAATTAAGGACATGTTTCAGGACTTTCTGATATTTCCGCTAGAATGGAATCGGGGTGGTTTCACGTCATATCTCGAAATTAATGAAGATTAGAGATTTAGTGGGGATATGAAAAGTACGAGGCCTTGGCCACGCAAATCTGGAAGTCTGCGCGTATATTTGAGTCACTGGGTCTGCGCGTATATTTGAGTCAGTGAGTCTGCCTGGATTTTCGGGTCTATTCAAGTCACTGGGTCTGCGCGTCTATTTGGGTCACTGGATTTGTCTGGATATCCAAGTGTGTTCGAGTCACCGGGTCTGTTTGGGTCTCCGTGTTTGTTCGAGGCACTGTTACTTTGTGGGCCTTACTGGGTCACCAAGGCAGACTAGATCTGGAAAGAGAGATCCTGACCCATACAAAAGTCGTGAGCCAAGTGAACCTGTGATCTATCACTGCGACACATTCCACAACACACGTTTCAGAACTACTTGCAGCGATGGCGACAATGTAGGAATCAACGTGTACATGCATCAGGAAACTGATTTGCAGGAGGCAAGCACAAAGAGATGGTAAGTCGTTACTATGACTTTTTATAGCATCAATCCGGAATAGCCGTGGACCACTAGAGTAGATTTTCGGACTATCTCGTCTCGAAAAGGTATCGCGAAAGCACTGTCTCGTCTCGAAATACACAGAGTGTTACAAAAATTTGTCAAAATATTTTGGGAATAGAATACCCACATCAAAGTAAGGAAAATGTTAATATAGACCCGTGGTAGGAAGTGTATAGTTTCGTGGTTATAGGATGCCGAAAATATGAAAAAAAAATGAACTTTAAAGGTACATAGTACCACTACTATAGGATCGATCGTAGCCGGATCAAGATATCACTGAGGAACTAGTATGTGAACTATCCATCTTTCAAAAATTCCCGTACTTGCGCAATCATTTTTAGAGAGGCTGTTTGGGAGTACTTGATCACTCTCCACCTACCTCTCTAAAAATTTGTGTGTAAGTACTGGAGCATTCTTAAACATGGATATTTGGATAGTTCACATGCTAGTTCCTCAGTGATGTCTTGACCCGACTACAATAGGTTCCATAGTAGTGGAGCTATGAACTTTTAAAGCTCACTGATTTCACGTTTTCGACACCCTATAACTCACTTTTAAGCACAGGTCCAGACTGCAGGGGTGCCCACAAGGGGGGGGGGCTATGACGCAAACTGCGTCATTGAAATATTTGGGGGGGGGTAAAATCTATATAAATATGTTTGAGGAGGTGTAAAAATTAATCGAAAAGATTTTTTTTTTTTCATGGAAGAACACCTACGGATAGACAATTGAGAGGGGGTGCGTCATGGACATGAGGGGGAGTGGGCACCACTGGGTCCAGATGAATTCTTTTCTTATTTTGATGTAAGGAATCTGTTTCCAAAACATTATGACTCATTTTGGAACACCCTGTATATTTAATGCTATAAGAATATATCTGTTTTATCTTGCATTTCGAGACGAAAATTTAGTCTTGTTTTGTCTTGCTGACAATTTAGTTCGGAAATTAAATGAACAGTTTATATATGCGAGGTATGAGGAAACCAGAATCAATTTTTAAAGCATACAACGCAGTGGCGTATTTACGATTTTGTTTCGGGAGGGGCTTTGCTAACTTTCGGGGGGGGGGGCTTTGCCTGGAAATGTGAAAATTCTGCAAGATATTTCATTTACTTTACTATACTAAGTAAGATTTCGGGGGGGGGCTTAAGCCCGGAAGCCACCCCCCTAAATACGCCACTGATACAACGTAACAAAATCTCATATATTAATTTCTGTTAAGATCCGAATTTAAGCCGAACTTTAACGTTTCACAGTACTAATTTGGATTAAAAGGTGCTCCTTATTTTCGGCCTAACACAATAATATTTCATTTATTATTATTATATTATTCTTTACATTCGTTTCTCGTTTTGCCTTCTCGATTAAAAACAAGTCTTCGAAAAAACAAACAGTTTACCACCTTCTGTCCTTAAACACGCACATGTGATGAAACCTTATCTTCATGCACGCATCACATACGTGACGCATTTACCAAGAAAGTAATGCATTTAAAAAGGCGTCCTTCTTTTCAGCAGATGCAATTTTGATAATGCTGTAATGTATGAACCTATAAACTATGTTAGTGCAATTTACCTATCCTATCATAGATAACTGAAGATTTATTTGACTAGCATTTTAGTGATATTAATCAAAACATACAGTATGAGTTTAATTTACCTGTATTAATACTAATAATTATTCTTGGTGATAACAATATGTGTGGATAGATACAATACTAAAAACAGCACCTCTTTTTTTAATCCAGATTTAACAAACTTCGGGTCATAGAACATAATTATCTTCTTGTATTTTGCTTTGATGTGTTTCGTCATATCGCTTATGCTTGAGGTTTTATTGAAAGTGATATGACATTACATTTTTTTTTACATGCAACATGTAATGCGTATTTCCTTTCGTGACAACATGTACACATATCAATATCACGTTCTACATAGTATATGTAGGGCAGGGTATTTCTGTAAAAACAAAAACAAAAAAAAAAAAAAAAGATTTTTCCCTCAGAAAGCCGGACGGTGTGATCAAATGGCTTAAAGAAGATAGCAAAAATTTTAAGGAGGAGCACAGATAAATTCTTTCTCCCTCACTCCCAAACACATATTACCCTTGTTAACCTAGTTGTTAATCAGCTCTTCGGATTTGGTACGCATGGTTTCGGGTTTGATTCTCTTCAGAGAATCAATATTTTCGGTACTGTGGTAAATTAAGACCTTCTTACAAAAGGAATTAACGAATTCCAGTCCAGAATGCTAGAAAATAACAGCTTGCAGTTAGTAATTAAATAATAATAATAATAATAATAATAATAATAATAATAATAATAATAATAATAATAATAATAATAATAATAATAATAATAATAATCTATAGTTGATTTTACATTCAATAAGAACTTGTTTTTATTTACATAAAAGATATCTCCGAACAGGCCCGTAGCCAGCCTGATTGCTTAGGGCGGGCAATGATGAACACTGAGGGGGCAATGGCAGGGACCTCAAGGAACACAAAAACTCTTTCTCTCTCTTACACACACACACACACACATATATATATATATATATATATATATATATATATATATATATATATATATATATATATATATATATATATATATATATATATATATATATATAGTTTTTGTTCCTTGAGGTGCTTGTTGTTGTCAATGTCTCATCATCATCATCATCATCATAGGTATTCTGCCTTTATTGGCAGGTCACTTGCCGCAGCTGAGAAGCTTCCATGCTCCACGGTCCTCCGCTAACCTTTTCGTCTTCGCGTATGATCTTTCTGTTTTAATATCATCCATTAATTGTAGTCTCCTTCGCCCCCTCCCTCTCTTTCCTGCCACCATATCCTCTAGGACGTCCCTCACAATACAATTTCTTCTTAGGCAATGTCCCAACCAGTTTCTCTTCCTCTTCCTAATAATATCTAAAAGTGTTCTTTTCTCACCCACCATTTCTAGCACTCTCATTCGTTTTCCGCTCGACCCAACTAATTCTTCCCATTCTTCTCCGCACCCACATTTCGAAGGCGTCCAGTCGATTTTCGTCACCTTTACGTAATGTCCACGTTTCCGCCCCATACAGTACAACACTCCACACAAAGCATTTTATGAGTCTTTTTCTCAACTCTTTGTTCAAGGTCCCACAAAACAGACTTTTCTTTCTTTTAAAGGCTTCTTTCGCCATTCCTATCCTTGCTTTTAATTCACGTTCGCATTTCATGTCATTACTAAGAATACTACCCAGGTATCGAAAACTATTCACTTGTTCTATTTTCTCCCCTCCTACTTTTATATTTGACACAGACCTCTTCGCTCCAATCACCATGGCTTTTGTCTTTCTAACATTTATTTTCATCCCATATTCTTCAAAGCCCTTTCTCATTTTTTCTAACATTTTATTGATTTTCTTTTCAGATTCTGCAACAAGCGCCATATCGTCTGCAAATCTTATGCATCTAATCATTCTACCTCCTACCGAAATGCCATCATCATCATGTAGGCTCTTTTTCACTATCTCTTCTAGATAGACATTAAATAGTGTTGGCGAGAGGCAGCATCCTTGTCGAACTCCTCTTCCAATTGCACTCTCTTCCGTCAGTTCTTCCCCTATCCTAACACTTACTTGTTGGTTCATGTATAAGTTTCTTATGAGTCTTCTATCTTTCCATTCCAACCCTACCTTTGTTAGAACTCCCAACAACAATTCCCAATTCACGCCGTCAAAAGCCTTTTCTAGATCAATAAATACAACATACACCTCTTTCCCTTTTTCTATAAATCTTTCACCGATCACCCTTAATAATCCAATAGCATCTCTTGTGCCCTTGCCTCTTCTGAACCCGAACTGCTCTTCCTCAACATCTTTATTTGTTCTTCCATATAACCTTCTGTTCAGTATTCGGAGCAGAATTTTAGCTGCATGAGATATGAGACTAATAGTTCTATAATCCTCACAACTCTTTGGGTTCGATTTCTTAGCCATCGGTATCATGATCGTTTTCAGAAAGTCTCTTGGCCATTCTCCTGTTTCATATATTTCATTGCATAGTCGTCACAATTCTTTCTTTTCCCTTGTCTCCTATATTTTTAATGAATTCGATTGCCTATTCCTGTTGCCTTTCCATTCCTAATCTCGGATATAGCCTTTTCAAACTCATCCCGAAGAATACTAAATCCTTTTGTCAATGTCTATGTTCATTTATATATTTATTTATTATTTATGAAATCTATAAGAAAGTTGAAACACTTTATTATGCTGATAAATATTACAGTACCAAATCCACGACTATCAAATATCATCATTAACATTTTTTGTTAAAATGATGGTATATAATTCAATATATATATGTTAATACACTAAGTAGTACTAAAAGTAAAAAATAATAATTTATTTTAGGAACATTTATTAACTGTTATCTAAATTACAGTATTTTGAAACTACAATACTTTTATTACAAGTAGATTATGGAATATTTTTATGTATAAAAATTAAGAAACAACCCTGACATAAGTAAAATAAATATTTTTTACAGTCCTTATGTAAGTAATTACATCAAAAGGAGTTTACGTGAGCACTTCGCAAATTCAATCACAAGCTGGTCTAGATCTAGTGCACGCAGAATATCTTTGTTGTAAGCGAGGAGAACGAGCTCCGATTTTCTTTCATGTCCCATAGACAGACGTTGAGGTCGAAGGAGAGCTGTCAGATGTGAGAAGCAGTTTTCGACCGTGGACGTTAGAAGACGGAATAATTAGAGCAGCTTCTGTAAGCATCTTTAGGCCCGAGAAAGCCTCGCCATATTTTCCAATTTGTTTTGTGAACTCTTCCAGAGATGATGTCTTGTTGATCAGTCGATTTGCTAGATCTATTTCCTGCTTCAAATTCTGAAGCACTTTGTAATGCAGGTCTTTGTATATACTTTACAACATCACACAGAGGTTTCAAATTTTCTTCACTTCTTTTCTCGGTCAGTAAGTGGTGAATGGCACCAATCACAGCTGTCCCTGTCTCACTGAATCTGCTCCGAATTTCTTCGACGCAGATATCGAGAACTTTGTAGAATAATCTTTTCAGTTCCTCGTCTTCCTTTCTCTTCTCCAAACTTATGCCTTCCAAATCAACAACCGAATCAGCTAAGCGACTGGGGAGGGTGCATTTGCGTTTCAATGGTTGCTGAATCGAAGTGTTTAAGGCATATGCCTTCATTGCATCGTGAAGGATATTTTCAAATATTCCTTTGTCTTGCCGGCAAGACCTGAGCTGTTCCGTTACCGATCCTATTAACTTCACAGCGGCATCAATGTCCAAATCTCTTCTTTGTAGCAGTGCGTTTGTGGGTTTTAGTTATCCGAGAACCCTGAACATGAGCTCAATAAGGAAATTGAAAGTCTTAGTGGAGATCTGATGTAGTAAACCGGTAGCTTCAACTTTCATTGACGCGTGTTCTTCACGGGAAGTTTGAATTGCCATCAATGCACTTAATATGTGAAACCTGTCGTCATGAATTACAGTCACTGTGGCAAGATGTCCAGTCCAACATTGTTCCAACAATCGCTTTAAACTCCTATCTGCGTAATCTGCTGCAACGCGTCCTTTTCTGAAAAAGTAATATAGTTGTTGACAAGTATCAAAGAACTCTTTCAGTTGAGGAATTGTGTCAATGGCTCTACAAATAACTAAATGTAATTGGTGATTGAAACAGTGAACAAACAAAATGTTCCTCTTCAAATCCTCAGACAAGAGAGCTTGCACTCCATTTTCCTGTCCATTCATGACAGGTGCTCCATCGTAGCACTGTGCTATTATCGTGTCGCTTAAACAATCTAAAATGGAGTTCTTAATGCTGGCAGTGTCTTGTCTGTCCAACTTCAGTATAGCTACGCTTATACTTTTATTACACTTTAAAATTCACAAGGTACCTAATTGCGACAGACAAATCTTCGATTCGTTGCTTGACTCTGGTTTCATCTGCAAGTAATGAACAAAATATACTTTCGTTTGCTTCATTTACTATTTTCCTCTTAACAGATTCTGCGATGAAATTAATTATCTTATTCTGAATATCCGGACTAGTGTATGTTGCATTGGCAGGGATAGTTTTGACAATTTCTGCTAATTTCGGATCTTTACGAATACTAAATTCAAACAAGTTTAAGAACAAACCACTTGATTGTTTTCCGAGTTGCTAATACCCAGAATCTCCCCTAAAGGACAACTGATTCACAGCTAAGAATTGAATAACTTCCATCACACTTTTCACATAGTACCGGTACCTATTATTTATAATTACATCACTATACACCTTCTTCACGACCGTTTCATCCGAGTCCTCACGTTTCCGTTGCTCCAAGTAGCAAGCCACAGCGTGCCTATGAGTTTCAGAATCGGCGTGACGAGAAAATCCCTTATTTTTCTCGGTTGCATGCTTCCAGTCTCTGAAACATTCTGCACAAATGAGGGATCACTGTTTCTTGATTAATATTTCTGGCATGGGAAGCAAAAAGGCAGCATCTAACATAACAGAATATTCGAGCCAATCCCACGTTTTGTATCATGTTGGACAAAATCGTCGAATTGAACCAGAAATGCTGGAATCTGGAAAATTTGCAAGATGTGGTTGAGCGGGTTTTGTATCGCCAAGGTCTGATACATGGTGGAAATCAACACCAACATGGTGGAAATCAGATGTTTCTTCTTGACCTTCTACACATGTTGATACAGATGACCCTGCTTCTGAATTAGTTTCATTTTCGACAACTTTTGCACCAAAAAAATGACTCGATGGATGCCTGCTTCATATTTATGGCGTTATAATAGTCAGTACAGTGATTGGAAACGTCTGGCGAGGTACATTTGCCTGTAGTTCATTTTCTACTGTTTTTGTTTTCTTCTGGAAATTCGTTAAGCACTCGGCTACTTATTATTGCGCGCAATTATAATGGTGTGTGACAAAATCGTTTTAAAATAATAGGTTCGGTGTTCTGCTGCCATCTTGACTTTTTTCTCTGAGTGCATATAAGGAATCAACGTTCTCTTTATTCCGTATATTTGTAAACAAATCGTGAAACAAATGGTTCGGAGCCACTCAGAAAACACAAAGTGAGCCAATGCAAACTGCTATTTCGGAAAATTTTACAATCATTGATTTATTTTCGTGGGTGCTCCCCGCAAAGACTCAAATCACGTGAAAACAGCATTGTTGCCGCTTTTACAATAAACAAAACTTCCGAATTCCCCACTTTTTTTTTTTTTTTTTTTTTTTTTTTTTTTTTTTTTTTTGTATCTGACTATTTTAGAGGCGCATGTACGTTTTCTCCAGACACCAGTTTCGCTACCATTTTCATATATGAGACATGCGTTTTTCTTGCACTGTAAGGAACATGGACATGTTGCATGTTTTATACGTTAATTACAGGCACAGGTGGGACATGTACTGTCAAGTCGCCAAAACAAATGTTTTTTTACCTGCAATGTTACACATGCACAAGCCAGGCACTCACATTCGTGTAGCATAGCCTGTTTTCGGGTCAATTTTCATATGGGTATTCTTTGAAGGGCATCTTGTCCAACGCCTTGAATGCTTGTCGTGGTTGTGAATCTTCAAACTCTTGGAATGAGGAAAAGTAACACATGGGAGATTATTGCGTATGTCTAGCAATAAGAATAACTGTTGTTTTTCGTAGAAATATACGCCACGTTTAATTTCATTTGTTAGTAGTAGTAAATGCGCGCTAAGTTCAATTTTATTTAGTAAATAAAATCACAAGATTTTTCCTATTTGGGATTTATTGAAATAAGTTGAAGCTTCTGAACAACGTCCTTTTTAGAGCGGGCAAAAAATATTTTAGAGCGGACATTGCCCGCTCTAGCCCCTCCCTGGCTACGGGCCTGTCTCCGAAGGAACTTTTCTTACAGAATCACCTGAATAGATAGCCTGCTGTATGATTCTTTGAGTCTTAAAAACCTGTTGTGATGACGGACTTAAAGTATTGAATAACATTGAATATTTGGACGTACCTGACTAATTTATTCCATTAAAAATTATTGTTTCAATTTTTGTATCAGTGAATGCTCGCTTGTGATTATTTACTTAGCAAAGGAACTAAAAGCCAAAGATCTTCGCAAGGGGATTAAAATTTTGATTGTCTTTGAAGCCTAAGATAGAAATTGAATGCTTGTTCTGTAGTAGACCAGGGTTCTTCAAACCCCCGATCCAGAAAGCTACTCGACAAATATGAAATATGGCTTGAGATACCAAAATAGAATGAAAATTACTTGACAAAAATTTCTTGATCAGACAGTAAAGCTACCCGAAAACATAAACGATTAATGCAGACGTTAGCTAATCTCTTTAGGTTTATTTTGTCTTATCTTCATGTCTCTTGCATTCTTGCACTCACTTGTTTGCAAGAACATATGTTTAAAGAGTGGCACGAAGGTTTAGAAGCATTTGTGCTAAAGAAGTTGTAGATTGGGCAACAATTTTTGCTTCCTTCCGAGTCTAGTGCACGAACTTTGACATTATTTCTTTTTCTCGTTGTCATAGCGCCTGTCGTTCCGAAAACATGCGTCATAGAAACAAAATCAAATCCAAAGGTAACGCAGTACAGGAGTTAAAATGTTAATTTTAAGGTAACAGCTTCACAAGTTCAGGTCTAAAGTATTCAATTTGGGTTCCCGATAAACTGTTCCTGTGATGATTTAATTTGTATATTATTTTTCTCCTTTTGGCAAGTATGGAATCTAGCAATAGCTTCGGACACGGCAATTATAGGACAAATTCGCATTGCCTACAGCTCACTCTAAAGCAGGGTTTCTCAACCTACGGGTCGCGGAGGTAAGCGAAGGAGATAAATACCGGAATTAGAATCTAATACCGGAAAATATTTTTAAATATTATTTTGAGTTTTGTTCTGATAGACATATTTCTATTTTTATACATACTGTTAAGAACAACAAAAAATAGGTCTACTAAACATTTTCTGCAGGTGCAGAGTTGGTTAAAAATCATTGTAAATGAAAGAGGTACGATATAAAACTAATGAGAACTGCATATTGAAATATCAGATAAATACAAATGTAACAAAATATGCATATTGAAATACAATTAAAATTTATAGCTAATGAGATACCTGAGCAAGGTGTGATTTCATTAGTGCAGCAAAGTCCCGTTCAATCTTCGTGACGCACATTATCAAGTCATTGAAAATACTCAATAACTTTCTTTTTAACAACTATCCAAGTTTTTAAACCAAAATTAGAAATCAGTTTATTTGTATAGCATATGACTCAAAATTAAGAGAGTTATGAAGTTTTAAAATTTTTGAAAAAAAGTCTCCACTTTGAAACAATATGACGAATTGAATGCGATATTTGTAATATGAATGAACTGACCAAATTTGGTTCTAGTCCATTCGCTTTTACAGAAGTTACTGTATCCACTAAGTACAAGAAATGGATTATGAATATCGTGAGATGTCCACAATAGGTATAATAAAAATCCCATACACAAGCTTATTACAATCCAGAAATTATCAGGGAATCGCTGACATGAGGATGGGATAAAATGGGGGTCGTGGTAAGAATTAGGTTGTGAACCACTGCTCTAATGAAGAAAATTAATTACGTATTTTTAAAGTTAAGAAATAAATAGTACTTTATCAATAAATAATCAACAGAAATAGTTAAAAAAAATTCTGTACATGTTAATGTATGATTGTTTCTAAAAACTATGAATCACACGCCTTGTGGATCTCTAGTAACGCAAAAGGATTCTGATAATTTTTAGATTTAATTAAGAAGAAAATTAGGGCGTAAGTTTTAAAGATAAATTTACAAAATTAGACGAGATAAAAAAAAACTCTCTCCGAGAATCGAGACGAGAAGAGAAAATCTTATCGTCTCGTGTCATTCAGGGGCGGATCCAGGACGGACTTCTGGGGGGGGAGTGGTGGGTTGTAATACTACTACTTAAAGCTACTTTTAAGATCTCCAAACTCTGGAATGGGTTTTATTTATATAAAATAAGAAAGTTTCGCCTGGATCCGCCCCTGGTGTCGTCTCCTAGGAAACAGTATTATTTATTTAAGAACAAGACAGTTTTAAAGTAGCCGTGTAGCTATAAATCCATTGAAAAATAATTGTACTTTTTATCGCTAGAAAACTTTTGATAATGCAAGAGCAGGAAATAAGCAAGCGATAAATCTCCTGTGAATTAATACAGTTTATGTTTGAATTGTCTTGGTAGTGGGTGGATCACGAGAGAACTAATCACATAAGCATAGAATTGCGACATATGCATATGATAATGTCGCTCCAGGACTCACCCT
The DNA here is from genome assembly GCF_964235325.1 of Thermobia domestica. NCBI lineage: Eukaryota > Metazoa > Arthropoda > Insecta > Zygentoma > Lepismatidae > Thermobia > Thermobia domestica. The sequence continues at coordinate 368,490,647 of NC_137454.1, forward strand.
GAACTAGAGAATTGAAGCTATTTGGAGCAGACTAAGGCATTTCAATGGTTGATAAATTCATATGTCACCTATTATTAGTAGCATCTAGTGTTCTTGACATTTGCCAGAATTACTTGCAGGCGAGAGAATGATGCATTATAGTCGTGGACAATGCTTCAATACCCACGCATTCTATAAGTAGGCTATTTATGTTAGTTTAACCTTTAAAGGCCAGAGGACACAACTGCTGCGTCAAAGCTTTAAACCTTAATTGCTCAGCCACTAATTAAGATAGGAAGATAATTTTCTTATCAGTGTGTTCCTGAAGAACGAAACTTACCACCGATATGCATTTTATATATGTGGGGGACACCACGATATAGAGGGGAGGCCAAATTTTGTGTTTTTTTGTTTGTTTTCTGCATCAGTTTTTTTTGGGGGTGGCATTCACCCCTTGGAGGTATAGTCATAAAAAATTGGTATGTGAAGCAATGAGAGAATCTCCTTATATGCTAATATCCTACAAAGGTACTTGTTTCTTATATGAGGTAGGGGCAAAGTTGGCTAATTTTTTGAGTCTCAAGTTTTTTGACGTAAATTACGTTTGTTTTCTGGACGGTTCCATTATAAGACATCTTTTTACTAAATTGATCTAGAAGCATAATTCTTGTTTCTGTATTTTCTGAGGACAATAGTCAAAGAAAAAATGGTGTGCATATAACATGGTACTATAGTATGAAGACGAAGCCACGTGAAGGTCTGCAACAGCCCTTCGAAAATGATATACAGAGAGTTTTTATAGGAATTTTGTTCTGGTATCATTTGTATGGCTATCATTTGTATGCTAGTAATGACTATCATTTTTTATATTATTGTCACAAATGATATTGCCTACACATTGGCTACATCTTGTCAGCGTAGAGTGACTGTAAAAATTGCCAGGGCCCCCTAAATTATTTTTTTTTCAATTTTTAAGGATCTTTAGTTTCTTCTTCTTCTTCTTCTTCTTCTACGAATAAGCCTGGGAATTGCACAAGTGTTACCTTGTTGGAATTAGTGTTTCATAAGCTTTCAAATGAGGTATCAATCATTATCCTATGATAATTAGGAGTCACCAGGGTCCCCAACGTGACAGTTTACGATTATCGTTCAAATCCCTGACAGGTAGAGGTCTGCACGGGCCTGAATTTTTAGCCCGAGCCCGGCGCGGCCCGTGAATTTACAATATGAGGCCCTACCCGAGTCCCAAATCTGTTTTAGCATTTAGGACCGAGCCCGACCTGAGCTCGTGTGATAATTAAATTAGCCCAAAATAAGCCCAATTAATACAAAATTATACTTTTTATTTACAGCAATTAGAGGTTTAATTTAGCATTTGTGCTTTAAAAGTTCTCCAGAAACAATGGTGAAATATATATCGTTGTACAGTATATGTACAAAGTTAGGTCCTAAAAGGCCCGAGAAATATGGTTGTATATTTAAAAATTTACGGCCCGAGTCCGAAGTAATATATGCATTGTAGACCCGAGCCCGTGCACACCTCTACTGCCCGGTGTATAATGGTTAAAAAATTCTTTCAGGTGTTGTAATGAAATGTTTCCTCAGGGTATATTTTAGGATCAGTTTCGTCTGAATGCGTGGTGTGCTTATTGTACAGCATTAATTTTTGATTTTGCCAAAAAAAAAAAAAAAAAAAAAAACTTGTTTTCCTCGATTTCATCGAAGAATGTTCATGAGGATTTACAATGAACTTCTTCAGCTAAATGAGAAATATCTGTGTATATATGTCTCATGTTTTTTTACCTTTTTACTTATTTATTATACGCTAATAATTCAGGTATTGTAAAATTTTGAAAGAATACACAAAAAATTGTAATTGTTTGTATTTTGTAATTCATTAAGAGGCCTTATCACTGCAAAATTAAAATACAAGAAAAAACCCAAAAAGGAAAAAAATATTTATATATCTTCCGGTCCCGCAGCGCCGTTGAAATTTGAAAAATCTGGCAAAAACAATAAATTTTCAATATCTTTCTAAAAGGACTAAAGAATATAGGATGATGACCCTATATAGCCTAAAGGTTTCTTCAAGTATGTAAAAACAAATTTAAAATAAATAAACTATATTTATATAGTATCTTCTGGTTGCGCATCGCTGTCAAAAATTTGCAAAATTTGTCAATTTAGCAAAATTTGAGAGTTTAACGGTTTTTTTAATTTTCTTAAAACAAGTAGGATAAGGACGCTACTCACCACGAGGGGTTGGCTGCTACCCAACCTCTTGATTAGGGTGTATTATTTACTATTATATTAACAAGTTTATAATTTTGCATAATTTGTCCCCTACAAATTTCCATTTTCCCCTTTATTTTTGTCCATTACTAATGACTTTAAACTCTGATTTATGCGGGGGCAGCGCTGTCACAGTGGCAGAGCGTTAACTTCTTGTACATGGGGTTCTTGGTTCGCTACCCGCTGGCGCCAAGTGAGTTTTGTGGTGGCCAAACACCGTGTGTGTGAGTTTTCTCGGGATTGTACCATTTACTCCCACTTTCTTCATTCCACCATTTCATTCATTTCTCATTATCAACGTCTCCTTTAGCCTAGCCGTCAAAAGCGTGGGATGTAAAACTTTAAAGATTTCATTTTTTCTGATATATGTGAAAATGTAGGCATAGATGATCTTGACAATAGTGTAGCTCTGATGAAGCTGTCTCAAGCACTGTGTCCACACACTATACCGGAAGCTTCCGTCACAAGCTTAACGCATCTTCCAATAGCATGAGTATGGCATGGAAACTTCTTGAAATTCATAACTAGCTTAGTGTCTGCTTATAAACTACTTTATTTCGTTATTAGTCAATGGTCTTTACAAAGGAGGAGAAGTAAGATTACAAGTATCCCATTGTATTATATCGGTGCAGTCTTTAACTACAAAGTTCTTGTTTGGTGGCAAAAAGTGTCTAATAGGATCACTTTCAAAACCTGCTTTCCTTGCCTTCAAAAGTCTCCTGTACCTAAGATCTCGTATGTGGTTTCTGTCAGCAATGACCATCGCCAAAATCAAATTTTCAGGATGGGCAAAGTAAGTATTCCGTTCTATAACGGAATCCACAACTTATTTCAGCTCTTCTGGCAAAATACCACGTTTCCTGAATGGTCTCGTAAACATGTTGTTTACTTTCGATCAAATTGTTGCTCAACTTAAGGGTCTTAACTACAGCGAAATTAAACTACCGCTAATTTTAGAGTTTTTCTGTAATATCTTCAAAACAAATAAAAATATTCGAAAAGTAGAAACGTAGTGAACTAGACAATACGAGTTTGCATGTGACACCGTTATCACAACTCATCTATATGCTTTCGATTTGGAACTGTAGATAGATTTAGCATTTTTTTTTTTTTTTTTTTTTTTTTGTGGGTTCTGCAAATAGCGGCATACCAAAAGCAGATAGGTGTATTGTGGTAAAGGTATCACATGAAAAATCGTATTATGTAGTTCACTACGTTTCTGTTTTTCGAATATTTTTATTTGTTTTCAAGATAATACAGAAAAATTATAAAATTAGCGGTAGTTTAATTTCGCTGTAGTGAAGACCCTTAATGGCAAACCACGTAGGCATATATAACTTTAAGATAAAGGTGACAATTTGCCTCATTATATGAAGGACTTTCCACACTAATGTATAGCCGCAGAACTCTATTGGCTCTAGTGAACCATCTTGAATGTAACAAAGGGCCAGAGTTGCGAACTGAAAAGTCTTCAGAGCAGTGCCCTAGCTGGATGACTTTTGATATGTCTAGTAAATATGGTTGGTCTTTGCTGAGTATCTGCCTGTCTCCTTCAGGGATCACACAATTGATAGGTTCAAATTCAATAAATGGTAGTGTGTGGACACAGTGCTAGAGAGGGCTTCATCAGAGCTACATTATTGTCAATATTATCCTGCCTACATTTTCGCATAAATCAGAAAAAAAATAAAGATGAAATCTTTAAATTTTACGTCCCACGATTATGCCGAATAGGCTAAAGTAGACGGCAATGATAAGAAATGAATAAAATGGTGGAATGAAGAAAGTGAGAGGAAACGGAAATCCCAAGAAAACCCACGCACACGGTGTTGGTGCACCACAAAGTCCAATTTTTGCGACCTGGGATCGAACCAAGGACCTCATGCATCAGAAGTGAACGCTTTATGATTGAGCTCCCGTTGCCCACGCATAAATCAAACTATAAAATCATTAGTAATGGACAAAACTAAAGGGGAAAATGCCCATTTGTAGGGTACGAGTTATATAAAATTATAAACTTTTTAATACAATAGTAAATAATATTCCCTAATCAAGAGGTTGGGTAGTGGAACAATTAAGTGCAGCCACCCCCTCGTCGTGAGTAGCATCCTTATTTTACTTGGTTTAAAAAAATAAAAAAGAAACATGTTAAACTCTCAAATTTTGCTAAATTCGCAAATGTTGCAAATTTTTGACAGCGATGCGCGACTAGAAGATGTAATATAGATATACTTTATTTATTTTAACGTTGTTTTTACATACTTGAAGAAACCTTTAGGCTATATAGGGTCCTCGTCTTATATACTCTAGTCGTTTTAAAATATATTGAAAATTTATTGCTTTACCGGATTTTTCAAATTTTAACGGCGATGCGGTACCGGAAGATATATGAATAAAAAGAATTCTTTTTGGATTTTTTCTTGTCTATACCAATGGCAACTTTTGCGCACTATACCGATGAGGTTTGACCTACTGTTTAAAGTTTAACGTCCCTTTTTAACCTTTAGGCCATATAAGGTTTGATGTACTGTTTAAAGTTTAACGTCCCTTTTTAGCACGTAGGCCATATGAGGTTTGACCTACTGTTTAAAGTTTAACGTCCCTTTTTAGCACGTAGGCCATATAAGGTTTCACCTACTGTTTAAAGTTTAACGTCCCTTTTTAGCACCTAGGTCATATAAGGTTTGACCTAATGTTTAAAGTTTAACGTCACTTTTAAGCACGTAGGCTATATGAAGTTCGACCTACTCTTTAACATCCTTTTATAACACCTATGCCAAATGAGGTTTGACTTACTGTTTAAAGTTGAACGTGCCTTTTTAGCACCTAGTTCATATGAGCCTCGACCTACTGTTTAACGTCCATTTTTAGCACCTAGACCATATGAGGTTTGATCTACTGTTTAAAGTTCAATGTCCCACTTTAGCATCAAGGTCATATGAAGTTTGACCTACTGTTGGAAGTAAAATCCGAAAGTTACATCTAGTCACTCTTGAATGTAATGCCAGTAAGTTTACTTTTAACAGAATAAAGGGTCTAATAACATAGTTCGGAGATTGAAGAAAATCACGTAGGCACATGGGCATTGACTTTTGATTTTGATATTGACACACCAAGCAAGACTCCATTGTATGCTGCATTTACCCTGTCAGCCTGTGTGTTAGTTCATATGAAAACCAAAACCATGTATGTGCTTGTGTTCGTCTGTCAGGGAGACAAAAAAAAAAAAAAAAAAAAAAAAAAAAAAAATCTGAAAATTAGTTGGATCACAATCAATTTTGGCGAAGAGAAGAGTGTCAAAATTTAGGAATTAAGTTTGTTTATGAAGGTAATGTACCCATCGGAAGTAGTAGAAGTCAAACACTTCTGGTCTCAACGTTAATTGTTGTGAAACAAAAACTGTAATAAATAGCGAGAAGAAATTTCCTGCAATCGATTTACCGCTCCAAGAACAGATTTCATGTCCATTCTCAACTCTCTACTAAAACCGGAAGTGATTGAAATTCACTACAACTTCCGGTTTCAACATTGATCTACGTAAAGTAAAAATGGTAAGAGATAGAGGCGAGCAGTTTGTTAGTGTGTGAAAGAGAGAGAGAGAGGAAGTCGATTTAGCGTTCTAAAAATAGGTACTATCTACCTTAATTTTCTATTCAAACAGAAATCAACCACTTCCGGATTTTGCGTTGATAGCTATGAAACAAAATCGGTAATAGATAGCGAGAAGTGATTTCCTGTAATAGATTAAGACTCAAGAATATAATTCACCTTTACTTTTTTAAAACTCTGTACTAAAACTGTAAGGGACAGAAATGCACTACAAATTCCACTTTTAATATTAATCTAGTATAATTTCAAAATTAATTCGGACTCTACAAGCTTTGAATCTGAGCACCGACTAACAATCTCCGATAGATATTTGAGCCCCGGAGCATACAGAAAATTGGAGCGTATGCGTAGACTTACAATAGAAATATTTGACAGTAAGATTCAGTGTTTTCTTCTGGCTTTAATAATCTACAAATTTTATGGTCCATTACTCCGGAACCAAAACTTTCTATAGAAAAATTCTTTTGCATGCGTACTGAGCAACTCAAAGTTAACGTCCACGCCAAGTAGGTTAGTAACTTATTATAATTCTGTTATTAGGATCATGCAGTTGGACTCAGTACATTGTACTGTTAGTGTATTCATGCTACACACGATAACTCTAGAACTCAGTTTTTGAATTCTGTTTGCTTTTTTAATTGTTAGCTAGAGCGAATATCTTAGCCAAGTTCGTTAATAAGGTGTGATTCAGCATAAGTGTCGCGAAATTGTAATCAAAATAGAAAGCGCCATACTCACGATAAACTATTTATTCTTTTCCTGCACGAACAGAAGGTACAAAACGCTGCAAGAAAATGTTACAACTTGGTTGACATGGGCCCTTGCATGTAGGTCTCCACCAGCTTGCTGCGGAACCTCATGAACAGCCTTTTTCCGGACTTTTCTGTCACTCGCTTGGAAATGGTTGCCCACACGCGCTTGAAACCATTCAAATTCTTTGGAGGAGTCTTCCTTTTCTTGTATTCAGCCTTGCATAGTGCCCAATATCTTTCGATAAGTCGATTTTGGGGCATATTTGGGGGGTTAATGTTTTTGGGAACGAAGTTGATGTTGTTGTCCTCTAAAAGCTTGGTCACTGTACCCGCATAATGTGAAGTTGCCAGGTCTGGCCAAAATAATACATTACCCATGGTCCTTTTCTTCCCCAAAAATGGCAACAGCCGTTTCTTGATGCACTCTTCTCTCTATATATCCTGGTTCATGGTACCGGTGGTAATGAATGGTTCGGACACCGTCTTCAGAAATGGTTTGCGAAACCAAATATTTAGCTGGAAATTTCGTTTTTTGTTGCACTCGAGCTTCGTATGGGATAGCATGTCCTGGAACTAAACTATAGTACTCAGTTCCAGCCGTTTCTTTGGGATCCGCGAACAGGTATGTTTCGTCATCCATTAGAAAAAAATGTTCTCCGCCACTAGGAACACTCATCTTGTAGAGTTTTCTTGTGCCCCTTTTGTCTCGCTCCACTTGATTTTTCACGTACTTTGGTTTATGCTGCTTCTTCCTAGTGACAATCCAAGCCTCTTTTTTTGCTCGATTCACTGTAGATTGCGACGTTCCCACGCTCTTTGCCAATTCACGTTCTGAGCATGATGGATTTTGGACCAATAGTCTCTTGAGCCTTGCATCTAGCTTGGTGTTTGGTCTCGGTCGGTATGACGGCTTTAGATCAGTGCTTCCAGTATCCACGAAACGTTTTATGGCTCTCTGAGTTGTCCTGTCAGACACACCTTGCTTCCGGAAATGCTCTAAAGTTGCTTTTCGATTGCCGTTCTGGCTCTGGAAAAACTTGCCTATCGCCTTGCTCAGGTATTTTGACTCTTCACGCTTCATTCTGCACCCACTCTTACACTACAACTAGCTGGCTAGAAACTGTGATAAACACACTTTACAAGGACCTATAGATGGCGCTTCTCGTGCAATTTGTTCCGTGTTGGCATGACGTTACACCACACGCCATTTATGCTGAATCATGCCTTAATCAATCCGTTATCACCAATATGCGATAACGGTGACTTCAGCGTATTGTATCCTTTAAAATCCATGACATTCATCTACCTTCTATGCAACCTTTATACCAGCAAAGTAATGTAGGTTGCCTGTTATACAAGGATGTGTTGTTTTTCTTACTGCAAGCAGATTATTAGCCTTTAGTCTCGTGTGATCGTATTTTAATCGTTTAAAATCCATGACATTCATCTTACCTTCTATGCAACCTTTACAGCAGCAAAGTAATGTAGGTTGCCTGTTATACAAGGATTTTTTTTTTTTTTTACTGCAAGCAGATTATTAGCCTTTAGTCTCGTGTGATCGTATTTTAATCGTTTAAAATCCATGACATTCATCTACCTTCTATGCAACCTTTATAGCAGCAAAGTAATGTAGGTTGCCTGTTATACAAGGATGTGTTGTTTTTCTTACTACAAGCAGATTATTAGCCTTTAGTCTCGTGTGATCGTATTTTAATCGTTTAAGATCCATGACATTCATCTACCATCTATGCAATCTTTATAGGAGCAAAGTAATGTAGGTTGCCTGTTATACAAGGATTTTTTTTTTTTTTTACTGCAAGCAGATTATTAGCCTTTAGTCTCGTGTGATCGTATTTTAATCGTTTAAAATCCATGACATTCATCTTACCTTCTATGCAACCTTTACAGCAGCAAAGTAATGTAGGTTGCCTGTTATACAAGGATTTTTTTTTTTTTTACTGCAAGCAGATTATTAGCCTTTAGTCTCGTGTGATCGTATTTTAATCGTTTAAAATCCATGACATTCATCTACCTTCTATGCAACCTTTATAGCAGCAAAGTAATGTAGGTTGCCTGTTATACAAGGATTTTTTTTTTTTTTTTACTGCAAGCAGACTATTAGCCTTTAGTCTCGTGTGATCGTATTTTACTGTTTTTATCGGAGATTATTTACGGTTTATTGTCGTTCGTACGTACCAACGGTCTACGCTAACGGAACTAACAACATCTTAAAATATTATTAACGTTAAACGAAAATAAACTGGAATAATGAGACCGTATACCAATTGACAGAGCTCATCGAACTGAACAATATAGTACCCAAGATTAGAAATGCTTATGCGTAGTTTTCGAGAAAATCGTAGGAAAGAAAATGTTTTGTAAACTTAAAAATTGATTATGTACGTTAAACACGAAACCTATTAATAAGAGACTGATAATGAAGTATTCATTACTGAAGCTTTTTATTACAGTGACACTATCAACATTACAGTATACAGAAGGCCTAAATTTAGCCCTTTATTTGGCCCTGTTGCTCTCAAGCAACATCGCATTCTATTGCCTTGCCCGCACGAATTATAGTTTCAATGATCATTTAATTGGCATTATTGTTTTCATACAGTATTGATACACATGATTTGCGGGTCGCTTGTTTAGATACTTCTAATCTTCGTCAACAAGGGAAAATCAAATTTAATATTGTAGAAGCTTTATCTCCTACGTTCCGCGAAAGTTCTTTTCTTAATTTTTTTTTTTATTTGTGGTTTCTTGCTCTGTAGGAAGATATTTCAACGAAACTACTGCTAATTAGTGAAAATATTCTTATGATACTTGAGCATAATAGGACAATGCTGCTCAGTATCAACACATAAGACCTATTTTATGGCAGTGTTGCTTTGAAATAAACATCCTGTATCTTGTAACCAAAGTACTAAAATACTTTAAAAATTACGGAATTATGATCTGGAAGAAATGGTTCAACCATAAAATCAAACTTAATATTTTAATGATAATGCTATCAATGCTTGTCAATTAAAGGGTTAAAGAGATATAGCTCAAAGCGATGATTAACTCATCAAACTTCGATTTTTGTTTACCTACAACATTTTCCAAAAATAAGACATATATCCCTTAAGGGATCCGATGGTACAGCGGGGGACACTTCTAAATGGTACAGCCATATGGAGATTTACGGCTAAGGTGTACCATTTAGAAGTGTCCCTCGCTGTACAATTCGTACCATACGGGTGTTTCATGGTACATGGCGTTATAACTCTTCTATTTGAGCTTTTTCGTCCGTTTTTTTTCAAGTCCAGAGGCATTGTAGAAGACCTTACGTATGGTTTCACACCTTCCTGCGTCCAGACATATTAGGTAATGACGTCATAATTTTAAAATATATATTTTCTCGTATTAAGCTTATGTTCATTATTTTTTGGCGGGCTTATTTTTGCATGCAGAAGATTGAAATTGTTCATAAACATTCAGTCCACCGAGTAGTATTTACCAGATTTTTTTAAAGATTTCTGCGTTAAAACAGGGGGATTCAGAGGGACAAAAGTTGAAAAAAGGGATATTTAGACCAAAAAATCCCTATCTTCGGAATTTTCCCGCCTTAGATATATGATGGAGACACGCGAGTCATACCGTCTGAAAGGCAGTTCTATTCTGAAGAGAATGATGGGCGAAACATGACCCTAGGGTAATTAGGGTTGTCTCAGGAAGTTTTTTACCTGAGATCATGGTCTTTTGTGGTAATTTGGGACATTGTGAGGATTCTTGATAAAATTCCTTCCGCCCTTAGTATTCAAGATAGAAACTTGAAGTTTGACCCACACATTCAGTCTACCAAGTACTATTTATCAGATTTTTTGAGATCTCTACGTTCACACAGGGCCGCTCCAGAGGGACCCAAAATGTGAAAAAATTTCCCTTCAAAATTTTCCCTTTGACATCAATTTCCCCTCTTCTGGTACATGATATGGGCATGCAGGTGGTATCATTTGAAATCCAGCTTCATTCTGAAGAGAATGAGATATGAACCATGATCCTAGAATAAATAGTGACGATGCAGTAGCTGCTTGACTGAAAGTCTAAAAAATACCCCAAAAACCCTTAAGGGATATATCAATCAATCGAACAAAATGCAGCTGAATACAAGACATTCTTGATGGTAGATTTTCATTCGTCATTTTTCGAAAGAATTGAGGGAAACGAAATTTTATGGTGTTAAAAGGTATAATCTAAGGTAAGATAAGGTAAGGTATCTTGTTAATCTATTGGAGCTTATAATTTCTATTCTACTGGAATAGATTACTAACCAGTGTCATTTAAAAAAATATATATATACTTTGCAATAAGCTGATATTGAGAGCAGAAATGGGGCGAGATTAAAATACGGGACATTTACCTGTCCCGATTAGATTTATGAGGATGCGGGACATTCGGGTCCAAAATCGGGATTACCCCGGTTTTTACGGGACGTATGGCAAGCTTATATACCTGTGACCCAGATAATATCAATAACATAAGTAAGACAACAATATCACATTTTGAATTCTACAATGTGTAAAGATTTAAAAAAAAAAATGTTATTACTTTCTGCTTTAAAATAAGGAAGTAAAAGTATCGTAATGAAAACAAGTACTTTTTTTTAAAAAAAAAAGCTAAAATGAGGATGCGGCCCATCTTGCGGAAAACAAAAGCAAATGCTAGAAACAGACTGAGTTAAATCGATTTCATTCTTGTTGAGCTCTCCACTTTCAACAAAAAAAGAAAAAAAAACTTCTTTCCTGGAATCTCTGGAGAAATCAGTTAATTGCATCCTTTGTGACCTGATAAGCAAAAGTGTTGTAGCTGGAGAAGATTACTAGAAACTGAGGCAGAATTAGGGAATGAGGTAAAAGAAGGTATTAGGGGGGGGGGAGCAAGGTAAAAAAAACAGAAGAAAATAATCGGTTTGGTGGAACAGTAATTTCAACGCCAATGATCAGGTGTTGATTGCGAAAGTATTCTCCGCAGACAGAGTTGGAAATCATTTCAATCTTAAAGAGAATAGGACTCCTTATGAGTTAATTGAAAAAAAAAAAATAAAAAAAAGAGGGAAATTATAGTTCTTGTTTGTTAACAAGTAGAACGCACACAAGTACAGTGGAATCTTGAGTTACAAACTTAATTTGTTCCATAACGCTGTTTGTAAACCGAAATTTCGAGGATGGATCAAAATATATTGCCTTCTGTGGCATAAAAAATGTATTAATGAACATGTAACAGCGAAAAGTATTACAGATCATAGTCTTCTACAGAAAACTACTGGGGGCGTGGTGGCTCAGTGGTAGAGCGTTCACCTCCGGTGCATGGGGTCCCGGTTCGATCCCAGCTCGCGCCGTGTGGACTTTGTGGTGGGCAAATACCGTGTTCGTGGATTTGTTCGGGCTTCTCTCGTTTCCTCCCACTTTCTTCATTTCTCATCATCACCGTCTCCTTTAGCCTAACCGGCATAACCGTGGGATGTAAATCTTAAAGATTTTTAAAGAAGAAAACTAGTGTTCAATTTAGTCTCCATAATTTTGAATATATTTGCGTCATCGTCGAACCCAGGCATGAAAACCACTTGGGGAGAAAATTCAGGCGTTGGCTTCTTGACCCAGGGGGGCCGCGGTGGCTCAGTGGTAGAGCGTTCACTTCTGGTGCTTGGGGTCCCGGGTTCAAACCCTGCTCCCGCCAAGTGAACTTTGTGGTGGACAAACACCGTGTGCGTGGGTTTTCTCGGGGTTCTCCCGTTTCCTCCCACTTTCTTCATTCCACCATTTCATTCATTTCTCATAATCACCGTCTCCTTTAGCCTAACCGGCATAACCGTGGGACTTAAAACTCAAAGATTTCATTTCATTTTCATTTTTCTTGACCCATGATTTCAAAGCTGTTTTAGCACAATCTTTGTGGTATTCCTTGAACAGAGTCACACGAAGCGTTCAATGCATCAGCAACAATTGTGCTGTATTATGCATACCTCAGGTCGAAATTAGAATATTGTAGTAATATATGGAACCCTAATATAAAGAAATACTCATTCTTGATTGAGCGTACTCAAAATAAGTTTTTAAGGCTTCTTACCCTTAAGAAAACAAAATTCTATCCAAAATTTGAAAGCTACATTAACCTTGTTGAAAATTTTAATTTTGAAACATTAGAACTCAGGAGAAGAAATATTGATTTATTGTTTTTACACAAACTCTTTCATGGCAAAATAGACTGTTCTGATCTTAATGAAAAAATATGTATCCAAGTACCATCCATTAAATTGCGCACTGCTTCGAAAAATACATTTTTTTTTTTTTTTTTTGTATGACAGCGAAAACAAACGTTTTAAGCAGATCTCCTATATGGAGAGTTAGTGCAACCTACAACAGGTTAGTTAAAGAAAATTTCAACCTGGATGTACTGGCAATGGATGTAAGTAGTTTTAAGAAGTCTATTAATTTTGTAAAAAAAATGTAATTATTACCAATAGCTTTATTAACCTATATAATCTGTACAACGATATACTATGTAACACTGTAATTAGGCCTGTGCCTGTTGTGTTATATGTCAATAAATTAAAAACATTCTAAACTGTAATGCGCCTGTCTCCTTTAATCAACTCATTCTCGGCCGTCCGCTTCTCGATTTATCTGCAATTTCCCTGTTTCTCCGTTTCGGAACTTCTTCCAACACATCGCTGCACATTGGTGAAATCCATTATAGCGTAGCAATAAACATTTTTTTCAACCAATTAGGATTTCTTTAGGTGGACAATCTTCTTTTTTCTTAATGACGACTCTTTCTTTTAGCTTCAGATCCATGGTTCTAATGAGTCAATCTGAAAAGGAAAGGACTATGTTAGTAGAGCACGATTACCTCTATAATACTACTTCAGCAAGTGTAATAGAAACAAAATTATAGCGAAGAAGGTATTACTTTTTGATCCTCTCTCGTATAGCTGTTATTGAAATTAATGTAAATACAATTAACCCGTTTTATCCCAAGAAAATGGAACTATCAGTGGCGGACCTAGCTCGATGCCTGGGGGCGTAGGCACCAGTTTATTGAGTAACAAAAATAATATAAGCTATTATTTACATATTCTTGAAAGTTTATAGTAAACTCATGATATACCTATCATAGTCTGAGTTCTGACTGCTCTCCCCACCCCCAGTTTTTACCTTGTAGTTCTGCAACTGGGAACTGTATTTATTTTTTCACATTTTTGAGTGTTCTGGAATGAAGAATATAGAATTAAAATAACTTTATCCTTTTCAGAGACAAGTAACACTTAAAAAAAGGCAAAAACGAAAAAAAAAAAAAGAAAGAAAAGAAAAGAGCAAAAAGTAAATTTGAACACAGAACTTGGACAGATAACGTTTATGGAGAACGTATAAAAGCACTGTTAGACGAATATGGAAACTGTCTGTATAGGCGTCAGTGTATGTATCTTGAAATCTTGAAATACTGTTCGTAAGCTGAGGGAAAAATTTGTTCACGAAACTTGCACGTAATTAAACGGAATTGTTCGGAAATTGAGGTCTACTACTGATATATGTAAGAATTTACACGTATTTCAATTTCTATTTCTATAGGTATACATTTATTAGTAATAGGACTTAATTGTGATGCTGTGGACATTAGGAGTGATCGAATGACATTTTTCTTCTTAAGAGGATTTTTCACTACTTTTCACGTACCATGCATGTACTCTTATGCTGAAAAAAAAAAAAACGAAATGAAATATTTAAGAGCAACGTTCTACGATTATGATATTTAGGTAAAGGGAGACGATGATAAAGCAAGTGAATGATGATGGAAGAATTGGTGGAATAAGAAAGTGGGAGGAAACAGGAGTACACCTAGAAACCCTACCTACACGATGTTGTCCACCTCAAACTTGCATGACCGGGAATCGAACCAGGGACACTCTACTACTGAGCCATCGTGCCCCTCCCCCTTATGATGAAGGAGATGTGTGGTGAACAAGGGTGAAAGGTTATGAAAGAACCTGTGATAATATGGAAGAAAACAAGAGAGCCCCCGAGGCAACTCAAGGATATTTTGTTGTTCGCCACAAACTCACGTGGACCCTTCGCTTTAGAAGTGTTCGCTCCACTGCTAAGGTACTATGCCTGTTGAATCAATTGGTAATGGCTTGCTTATGTTCGCTTCAAAAAATGTTTTAAACAAACTAACAGTAGTTTTCTTAATCTTTTGTATTAAGCATAAAGAACTCTTTTCGCTCATGCCTCTGGTAAAAAAAAAAATAGGAATTGCTTTTTTTAAAAAAAAAAAAATCTCTTTCTCGATTTTCGGAACTTCCACTTTTTGTATTTGTCGAAAAACATCCGTTTTTCGAAAACTTTTTCCATTTTTCGATAATTTTTCGTTTCTCGAAAATATTTTCGTTTTCTGTTTTTCTTTTTAACTTTTCATTTTCGAAAAATTTATTTTTCGAGAAGGTATTTTTTTTTTTTTTGGAAAAATGTGGCTATCCGTAGTAAAAAAAAAATACTCACGCTTGAATATAATTTGTTATTTTCAGACTAATGCAATAATTCTAGATCCAATGAAAACAGTTTTAAATACACGTTGCCATAAGGATCACGAGAAATACGACCTCAAAATTGAGATATTTATATTTATTTATTTCTCAAATTTGAGATCATATTTCTCGCGACTCATGGGAGGGTTGAATTTAGGATCTTCAAATTACTATGAAAAGCGTATTTAAAACTGTATCCAAGCGTGAACATTTTTACTATTGGCATAAACAGTTCTTCAAAAATTCCAATTTTCAGGTCAATTTTCTTCTGATATTATGGATGGATATATTTTAAAATACTTTGTAGTTCCATTGAACTCAGAATCCTCAAGTTACATTGTGGCAGACACATTCTTGATATCCAAAAAAAAATTCCCGTTAACATTATCCATTATTTTTTAAAAGTTTCTACTATGATTGGCACCTCCAAGGAAATACAAAGAAAATGTGGTGGATATTTCCAATAATTTTAACATTTCTATTGTGACAAGTACATCTCATTAAAATCCAAGCGGAATGCCGTATATATTATCCATTATTCTTGAAGTTTCTACTGCGATTGACACATCCCATTAAAATACAAGGGAAATGTGATGGATATTTTCATTATCCTTACAATTTCCACTGTTACAGATACATTCCATTGAAATCCAAGGAAAATCCAGTGAATATTTCCATTATCCTTACAATTTCCACTGTTACAGATACATTCCATTGAAATCCAAGGGAAATTCAGTGAGTACTTCCATTATCCTTACAATTTCCACTGTTACAGATACATTCCATTGAAATCCAAGGGAAATCCAGTGAGTACTTTCATTATCCTTACAATTTCCACTGTTACAGATACATTCCATTGAAATCCAAGGGAAATCCAGTGAATATTTCCATTATTCTTATAATTTCTACTGTGACAGGTACATATTGAAATCCAAGGGAAATCCAGTGAGTACTTCCATTATCCTTACAATTTCCACTGTTACAGATACATTCCATTGAAATCCAAGGGAAATCCAGTGAATATTTCCATTATTCTTATAATTTCTACTGTGACAGGTACATCTCATTGAAATCCAACGGAAATCCAGTGAATATTTCCGTTATCAATAAAGTTTCTACTACAAATACAAATTCCATTGAAATCGAAGAGAAATGTGTATATTGTCCATTTATTCTTAAAGTTTCAACTGCGATTGGCATATCCCATTGAAATCCAACGGAAGTACATTCATGTCCAAAATGATTGTCGCATATCTATAACTGTCTTCTTGTAAAAATATACAGTAATTTGATAATGGTTTTGCAGGGTATTTTAATACTGATACTATGTGTATAATCGAGTAATGTATATTTGTGGTAAATTTCATAGGAAAAGAATTATAAATACTAAAATTAGAACGAATAAACCAAATGTTGCTAAATGGACAAGAAAGTTATATTTTCGTTTAATTGTTCTTATTTACTGCACTTTAGACATGAAATTTGCCACATACATGTCTTTGTCGATTATACACATAGCAACATTATAAGAAATACCGGGCGATTTCGTTAGCAAATTATATTTCTACAACAACCTATTTATAGACATGTGACAATAATTTTGGACATGAATGTACCTTGGATTCTTCCATTATCCTTGTAACAGCAAACACATTAAAGTCCGAAGGAAATTCAGTGAATATTCCCATTATCCTTACGGTTTCTACTGCATAGACAAATCCCATTCAACTTCATGATGAATGCCGTATATATTATTAATTATCCTTAAAGCAGGGATGAAAATAAGCAACAAAATTTTACTAGCCCACATCCCACAACGTGAATCATTTATTTATCTTCGGTATGATATTAAATACTCGCCCGCACCGATGATCCACTCGCCCCGGGCGAGTGGGCGACTCGTTATTTGCATACCTGCCTTAGAGTTTCTACTGCGATTGGCACATTCCATTGAAATCAAAGAAAAAGGGAGTGACTATTTCCATTACCGTTATAATTTCTATTGTGACAAGTACACCGTTTTGGAATCCAAGGGAAATTCAGTGGATATTTCCATTACCCTTAAAGTTTCTACCGCATAGACCAATCACATTGAAATGCAAAGGGAATGCCGTGTATATTATTCATTATTCTTAAGTTCCTCCTATATTCTTAAGTTTTACTTGCAAGTATATCCCATCGAAATCCGAGGGAAATACCATGGACATTTCCATTATTCTTATAATTTGTATTGTGACAAGTACCCTTTACCGAAATCGAGTGGATATTTCCGTTACCCTTAAAATTTCTATGTGACAGGTACATCTCATTGAAATCCAAGGGAAATCCAGTGGATATATCATTATATTTAAAGTTTCTACTGTGATTGACACATCCCATTGAAATCCAAGAGAAATCCAGTGGATATTTTCATTATCCTCAAAGTTTCTACTGTGATTGACACATCCCATTGAAATCCAAGAGAAATCCAGTGGATATTTCCATTATCCTCAAAGTTTCTACTGAGATTGACACATCCCATTGAAATCCAATAGAAATCCAGTGGATATTTCCATTATTCTCAAAGTTTCTACTGTGATTGACACATCCTATTGAAATCCAAGAGATATCCAGTGGATATTTCCATTATCCTCAAAGTTTCTCCTGTGATTGACTCATCCCATTGAAATCCAAGGGAAATCCCGTGGATGATTACATTATCCTTAAAATTTCTACTGCGAGCCTTAATGTTCCAGACCAGCTATCCGACTTACGAGATGTTCAAAGGATGTATCGTAGAGAGGTTGTGTTACGTAGGAAGGGCTCTTGGCTCGATCCCGAAAAGCGATGAGCTTGTTACAGATACCATATCAGTTTGGATTGTTGATATTTCCTCGTTTCCCTCCACGTAGACAAATATAGAACCAAGGCGGGAAAATAAGGTAATAACATTTTTCTTTTAGATATTTCAGCAACTTAAGAACAGATTACATTTCCTTCTGTATGCCTCTATTGAAATTGGAAGTTGTAGAGATCTGTTTTCGATTTCAATAATAAATCTCTATGGAACACAACTGAGAAGCTATAATGACATATTTTTCATATAGATTCAACGTTTCCAGAATAGGTCCATCTTCCATAATGGTTTTCTATTGACGCCGGAAGTTTAATATTTGAACTCTTCCGCCCTGAATATTGGATTCACATAAAGTAAAAATATAAGAGATAACGATTTATTATTTTCATGGACTCTGCGTCATAAGAATATTCTTCCTCTGTCCTTATGTTTCCATCTTAACTTTTTAACGCCCATTGACGCAACTGCTGAGTCAAGGCTTTAAACTTCAATAGCCCAGTCCCTAATTAAGCTAGCAAGATAATTTTGGTATCAATGTGTTCCGCTGATATGCATTTTATGTAGTTTGGGTACCAAGGTGGAGGGGGAGGGTAATGTTCATATTTTTTATTTTTTGCATTTTTTTTTTTCAAAATGAATTTATATATACGGCATTCACCTTGGAGTTGAATGGGATTTGCATGTATTTTTGATACCTTTGGGATACACTCATAAAAAATTGGTATGTGATGCGATGAATAATCCACTACAGGTTAATATCCTGTATGTCTACTTGTTGATTTTATGAGCGTAGGATGACTGCAAGGGTTGCAAGGCCCGCCACATTCTATTTTTTCATATTTTTTTAGCACTTTTTGTTTCTTCTTCTTCTTCTACGAAGAGGGTGGGAATTGCACAAATATTGCTTAGTTGGAATCTGCGTTCCATAAACTTAGCAACGATGTATCAGTCATGACTCCCTGATACTTAGGGGTCACCAAGGACCCTAAAGTGAGAATCTACGATTTAGTTGAAATCCATGGCCGGTGTGTAAAGGTTAATTACACCAGTCTTTTCATTTGCATTTCTCCATTGTTTGCTTCTATAGCCTACAACATATTTTGGTCTAGGAATTAATTCGTGCGGGTGGACAAGAGATGGCGCAACGAACGGAACGTCCCACAGTTCCGTGTATCCACACATGTGTTGCAAACCCCTGTCATCGCGTATCGTTCGTAGTATAGGGCAGTGGATTAAAGCGTCAACAACACCAGTTTGTAGTTAAGTGAACATGGCGCAATTTGTGCCTGATAAAGTGTTTTTGCGGGGTGTCCTGCTGCATTACTTTAACATGCAGAAAAGTGCGACTGAAAGTCATCGTATTTTGGTGGAAGTGTATGGTGACCATGCTCTAGCTGAGCGAACGTGTCAGAAGTGGTTTGCACGGTTTAGAAGTGGTGATTTCGGCTTGGCAGACCAAGAGCGAGCTGGACAGCCAAAAAAAATTCAAGATGAAGAATTGACAGCATTGCTCGAGCAGGATTCGTGTCAAACGCAGGAACAACTTGCAGCAGCATTAGGCGTTGATCAAACAACAGTCTCCAAACGCTTGAAAGCCATGGGAATGATTCAAAAGATGTCACATTGGGTTCCACATGAATTGAAAGACAGAGACGTTGAAAGACGAAAAACCATTTGCGAATTGCTGCTTCAACGACAGAACAGAAAGGGGTTTCTGCATCGAGTTATTACGCGTGATGAGAAGTGGATCCATTACGAGAACCCTAAACGAAAAAAGGCCTGGGTGAAACCAGGTGAACCAGGTCCATCACAACCAAAACGAGATATTCACTGTGCAAAGGTTATGCTGTGCATATGGTGGGATATGAAAGGTGTGGTGTACTATGAGCTGCTGCAACCGGGTGAAACTATGAATGGAGAACGTTATCGACGACAATTAATGCGTTTAAAGCAAGCTCTGGCCAGAACACGACCAGAATGGGAGAACAGACATGATAAACTTATTGTTCAACATGATAACGCTCGCCCACATGTCGCAAAACCGGTCAAAACCTATTTAGAAAATGTCGGATGGGAAGTTTTACCCCACCCGCCGTATTCACCAGACGTTGCTCCTTCGGACTACTACTTGTTCGATTGCATGAACAACGATTTGATTGGACAGCGGTTTACTTCTTCAGAAGATATCGAAACATGGGTCTCTGACTGGATCGCTTCCAAGGATGAGGACTTCTTTCGCCACGGAATCCGTACATTGTCTGACAGATGGGCGAAAGTGGTGGCTAGCGATGGACAATATTTTTCTTAAGGTATTTATGTATTTTGTGTTTGTACTACAGCTTCAATGTGTGCGTACCAACCGCACGAATTAATTCCTAGACCAAAATATAATCGTGGGACACTATAACTTAATAATTTCATTTTCATTAAAGAAAAGTTTAAACCCTGGATATATATATAGCCTACCCAAGAATAACCTAATTATCATCTTGGACTATTATATAGCAATACTTTTGCTTTCGATTTCATTATGTCCTGCCTTTTGAAATTTTCTTGGTGCAACCATTAACTCTATGTTAAGTTGCTGTCGTATCTCTTTTGTTTCAAGGTACAACCTGTTGCCTAGCAACATACATTATCTCTACTTCCTTCCTTAACGTTGAGCGCTCGTTAAGTGATAACAATGACCAATTGTCTTTGCGCGGATTCACAGCCATGTTGCTTCTAAGACCCTTCTGCATGGAGCTCTATGTACTGTATATATACGTAAAACACGAAACTTCCCAGCTCTTTCTTAGCATATTCGCCATAGAAAAGGTAGATATAATCTCAAAAGCGATTGTATGTGTCTGCGTAAGCAATTGTTTCTATGATACAGCAGCAGTAACAATATAATAATTACAGAAGCGGAAGAAAGGGCCTTTTGTTGCGATTTGACAACAATTCAAGATTCATTTTTCTTCTTTTTCCTAAAAAAAAAAAAGAAAGTCGTATTCGCTTTTAGGTAGTTGATTCCAGTATCTTGATTTTAAAGATTTAAATTAGTTACGATCTGATTAGATTATAGGTTTCAGAATAAGGGATCTCTTAACCGTATATACTGTAATGAAAATCTTCCGATTCATAAAAACATACTCCACTTATTCCTACATCATTATTTAGCCGTAAAATTTATTGGTAATATACATAGTAATATGAGGTAGAAAATTTTCTGGAAAATTTTCCGTTCTAAACAAATATCAGTGAACAAGTAACAATTCCTGACTAATCATAAAATTGATTGAATTCATGTATAGAAATGTTAAAAAGTGAAAGATAGTTTGGAGAATCTGAAAATTTTCATGGCTCAGACAATTTTTAGTACTACGTAGAAACAAGCGAAACAAATTTTCATGAATCGAAAAAATTTCCGTCGTTTATGGAAACATTTTTATGAGTCGGAAATTTTTTATCATTTTGAAGCATCCGCTTTGGTGAATTTTTTTTTTTTTTTTGTGAATCGGAAAGTTTTATAACTCTGTAAAAACCAATAAATTTTACGGTTAAACAACGATGGAGGAATAAGTGAAGTATGTTTATCTAAATCGGAAAATTTTCAACTCTGGAATAAATATTGTCTAGAAAAAGTTTCATGAAGTGAAAATCTAACGATTCTTCATTTCTGCAAAAAATGTTTTAAAACCTGCAATGCGTTCTTTTCTCAGAATTCATCTTTGATCTCACAAAATCTTATTTCATCAGCTTAACATGCGTACGACAAAGTTTTCTCATAGCTTTACTACTTTTCTGCATTTACATACTTGCAACATTTATACATAAGTAGAGGTAAAATAAAGTGCCTACTGTAAATTTTTGACTACTCAAAATTCCAGTTTAAGGAACTCATGAAAATAAATACTGACCATTTTCTGGAAATAAACATTTATTTATTTATATATTCATTCAGAAGAGAAAGTGAAATGTAACTAATAAGCAAGCTGACTGTGTAGTTGTTCTTTCAATAAAATAATAAAAGAAACGTAAAAAGCGGCGCTATTAGTGCTGTTCTAAAAACAACAAGTAATTTCATTTTAATTTACAAAATAAAAATATATATTTCTTTAAAAAAAAAACATGTTAAATGAAAATTTATTTGCAATTAAATATTTTCTTTAAAAATTATTTCACAAACATATTTTTACACAACAAATCTCTGAATATCAAAGCAAGAAACCTTTAAAATACGGATTACAAAAATATTGAATATCTTCGCTTTTACAACTGCGTTTGTTGGACAAGCATTGCATGGAAATTAAATATTTCTTTTTTGTTTTGCATGTACTTATTCTATCGAATAGTTATTATTTCTAATACATTTTTATACATAATAATGGTAGTTTTACAATACAAATTATCTGATCTAAGATATTGATTATACAAATATCCAATATTTAAAGTTATAATTTACTAGTGTTAAACACAATAAAATCAAAGCATTTCCTATTTTCTGTTACAAAAATAACCTTCATAAGGAACTTCTATGTAGTTATTTCATTTCATAGGCAGGCCTATATGTGAAGAAATAGTGGAATTTTCTGTTTTTGAAATAACTGATAAATTCACAAAGTTTTCTTTTCGCTTTCTTGTTACATTTTAAATAATGGAATGGGATATTTGTACTCTACGAACTTGATGTATGTTCCCTGCACTTTATACACACACTCTCTGTCTTTCTCTCTCTCTCTCTCTCTCTCTCTCTCTCTCTCACGCACACACATACACACACACATATATATACATACACATACGCATATACTACACATACACACAGAGAGAAAGAGGGAGAGAGTTGAGTTGAATTGATTTTGAGTTTAATGACCCTTTGAGCAGCGAGGCTATATGAGTCGGGACCTACTGATTAAGGTGGAATCCGAACCATATGAGCTCCCGCCGGGAATCGAACCCAGGTCTTCCACGCGAAAGGCGCGTACGCTAACCGCTTAGCCACGAAGAGGCTGACAGAGAAAGAGAAACACTATGCAAATTTTTACTTCCCAACTTGAAATACTATAAAATTTTCTGGTCCCTGAAAGCAAATGGAAAATTATAATTTGTTGCTGTCTAACTTTCCTCTACAGGAACTCAATCATACTGCTGAATGTGCAGTTAAATATAGTGGAAAATTTCGCACCCAGCGTCACTATCCATAATATTCAAAATTGGCCGGCTTATGAAACGTTTTTCCACTTGTTTCTTCATCGTAATGAACGTTTTCCGATCCATGAAAATTGCTTTCACTTGTTTCTACAGAGCTATAAAACTTTCCGATTCACAAAAAGTTGTTTTACTTTTTTCTTCAAAATGATTAAAATTTTCAGATTCATGAAACGATTTTCAAATTTTCCATACACGACAGAAAATATTCGATTCATGAAAAAAATTTTCACTTGTTCCTACAGAGTACTCAAATTGTCTGAGCCATGAAAATTTTCAGATTCTTTAAACGACCTTTCACTTTTTAACATTTCTGTACATGATTTGAATCAATTTTATTATTAGTCAGGAATTGTTTCCGAAATGTAAAATTTTTCGCCGAAAATTTTACACTTCACATCACTACATATAATTGACACCAGCCGAGTACCCGTTCTTCGCACGTTTCATTTTGGACAAAAGGCTGGATTTGGATTTAAACCGCATAGGAAGTGTCACCGTTCGTCTTAGCGATCCCGTAAACTATGGATTCGACACTAATATCGGTCATTTTCGATTACTTTTATATATCTCCCCCCTCTCCCAAGTTGTGAGGGTGATTTTGGATTTAAACGGTACCGCAAGTATCACTGTTTGTCTGAGCGACCCCGAAAACTATGAATCCGACACTAATATCAGTCATTTTCAATCATTTTGATATATCCCCCTTCCCAAGTTGGAGGCTTAATTTGGATTTAAACTACATCGGAAGTGTCACTGTTTATCTCAGCGAGCCCAGAGGCTATGAATTCGACACTAATATCGGTCATTTTTGATCATTTTTAAATATCTCTACCCTTCTACACCCTTCAAAGTGAAACGATAAAAACTATCTCAGTTCCGAAGGTAATTTATGTTGAAAATTTGATCGTGATCGGTCGGGTGATTCAAGAGTTATTAAGTCAGAAAGATTCTCATTTTCATTTCTATATTTAGATTGCGTAAGTCTTACTTTATATTGTGAAACCACGGTCGACTCCCAAACTACAGCAATACGATATTGTAACCAAAGTGGAAGATCAATAATTTCCTACTTAATAGAGGGATAAGGAAAGAGATTGATTTTTTACGCAGAGTACATAACAGTGTTGGAGTAGATCACAGGCTCACTTGAGCAAATTGTGTCTCAACTTTTGTCTGGGTCATTTGTGTTTTGGGTATCGTATGTCAGATCCGGCGAGACTCAAACAGACCTGTGACTCTTACAGATTCAGTAATCCAAACAGACCCGATGACCCAGACAGACACGGAAAGTCGAACAGACCCAGTGAACAAGACAGACATGGTGATCCATAGACCAGGAGACCCAGACAGATATGGTGATCCGAACAGACCTTGTAACCAGAGGGAGCCGAAATACCATCTCTGCATATTACTGCTCAATTTTATTGTTGATGAATTCTGTTCACTGTTTGAGCTCGAATATTCATTTATTTGATTTTCGGCGCGACGTTTCTTAATCAAGGTATCATATCATGTATACTTCAAATATAATTAATTTCATGTTTATTTGTTTAGCTATACGTGCTTTTTGAACATAGCCCATACAAAAGAAATAACAAGACACTATTATGGACTCAGTGATATTTTGTATATTCTAAAGGAAAAGTTTTACAGCTAGATCAAATTTTGACTATCCCTCATACGGAAAACATGTAGCTTACCTTTCCCCTGTTTTTGACGAGTTAGTACTCTGTTAAACCTTGTAGTTTAGCTTTCAGTGCGATGATTGGCACACACATGCGCAAACAAGCGAGAAAGAAAATTATATTTAGTGAAGAGGGAATGAGACAGGAGAGAATCATGATTGTTGGAATTACATTAATGACCTTACCCACACTCCCACTTGTCTTCGGGTCATTGTGGTCATGGGTCTGTCCGGGTCAGTATGAGTCATGAGTCTATCTGGGTCACACTGGATACTCAGGGTCATGGACATGTCGGAGTAAGACCGAGTCGTTCTGAGTTATGGGTTCGTCCGCATCACTTCGGATCATGGGTCTTTCCTAGTCTTTGCGTCAGACCGAGTCGCTCTGAGTCATGGATCTGTCCTGGTCGACGGGCCACTCCTGGTAGTGAACTTATTCAAGTCACTGAGTTTGGTGGATTATGGGTCTAATAGCCACCGGGTCTTCTGGGCCAAGGGTCATAAATTTATTACCATTTCACCACTGATCCACAAAAAATCGCTGTCTCTTTTCGTTTTTGCTCCTTGTAGGGGACTAGCCTTTTCTTTTCTATCCTTTATGCCTTTGTTAGTAAAGTTGATCAAACGTTGGAAATTTACATCAAACCTAATCAAACGATTAGCATCGAGAAATTTCGAATATGGCGTAAAAGGGAGACTACTGTATAGTTACCCCTTTACTAAAAATAGCTTATATTTATGGAATACAGCTGATGATATGTGCGTATTGTAGATCACACCTTATCTAACGATTGACATAGTAAAGTGTCTAGTCTGAGATGTAGAGAGTCTGGCTCCACTTTTCTATCCTTTATACCTGTGTCAGTAAAGTTGATCAAACGTTAGAAATTTTTGTTGAAACTTGATCAAACGATTAGCATCGAGAAATTTTGAATCTGGCGTAAAGGAGGACTAGTGGGTAATTAGCTTCGTAGTAAAAATAGCTTATATTTACGTTAGTAAATCTGATCAAATATTAGAAATAGTTCGCTAACTGTGATCGTTTGATCATCCTTTCATCAAGTATGATCAACAATTTCCAACATTTGATCAGTTTTACTAACATAAATATAAGTCATTTTTACTCCAGGTGCTAAAGCTCGTTCATTTATTCAT
Organism: Thermobia domestica; assembly: GCF_964235325.1. NCBI lineage: Eukaryota > Metazoa > Arthropoda > Insecta > Zygentoma > Lepismatidae > Thermobia > Thermobia domestica. Next base: position 368,516,719 of record NC_137454.1, read on the forward strand.
TCTTAACATTTTCTTAGTGATGCAAATGAGAAGAATAAAATTCATAGTGTTCACTGGATGCTGTTTCTCTCCATTGAGATAAATATATATATTTCTGATATTATACTTGTCAACTATTCTATGAATATCTAGAAAAAGGTAATCTTCCTATCTTATTAATATTCTTATCTATAAAAACCGGTTATGATTCACCGGGACAGATAAAAATAATAGAAGAACCTATCCGGTTTTGTCCTAAGGACCAAACTGTGTCACGTAATCAGGTCAAAAGTCACGTTGCGTGTTAAATCGAGTCTGGAGACTCCAAATCCAGATATGAAATATTTCATGCACGTAACCTCCGCACGGAGCGGCCTGGGTAATTAGAAGAAGATGCATATACTTTATCATTATTATTGATTTCATTCAAGCAATTTGACTTTTGACAATGTTTTATCCATATTTATCTTACGTGCTATATACATAATTTTTAAGCTCTTCATTACATCTTTGCAATAAGCCTTCAATTAGCCATCTCCTTATCATAGTTTTTGAGATATGTGGACAACTTCATGTTTTCCATTGATTTTCCATTAACTTTAATGTTAAATGTTTCGTGGTTTTTGACTATGTTCCATCCATTTTAGGACAATTTGCTTTTGGAATATATATACTCTACATAGTCTCTTCTAGATTTGATCTGAATTACAGCCATCTCCCCCAAAATCCGTTTACATCATTGCCACCGAATAGACCCTTTCTCCTTTTGTAAATTTTACGATGAAATTTATTTATTTATTTATTTATTAAAAAACCGCAACAGGTTGCTGAACCCAACTACAGTGCTCAAGAATTCGCTTCAGCGTTGCATCCAGGATTGTTTGAGGGGTTGCACCGATAACTACCGAAATAACCAATCATACTGAAACTCTTCAAAGTGACATGTGACAATATTATTTACCCCTGACAATACTGATGCATAGAACGGAGAAAAGTATTTTAAAGAGGGTCCCAAGTGGAATGCAGGACAAAAGTGTTCTTCTCTTTTCCTGCCTTCTGACTTCTTCCCTACTTGACAAATGTTATGTTATTTTGCTTGGTGAATCCTTTTCCTTCAAACTTCAGAAAACCAACTTAAAGTATTGTTTTTGCAAAGCTTTGCTTTCATTTAAGCCCCAAACGGAAACATGATGGCATAAAGTTTCGGAATGTGTAGCTATTTTCATTGCTAGCTTCTCATTTTAGATAGTGTATATTTATAACGATGGGGGGTGCACGTGCACCTTTGCACCCTTCCTAAATCTGGCCCTGACTATAGGTAATATTACTCACATCCTCTCTAAACTTTCTTATTATGTTACCATGATCTCAGTCTTACAAAAGTTGTGTCTCAGCTCTCATTAATCTGTAGTAAGTGGCGATCATTTTCAATTCTGGTAACTTTCTTATAACATTGTGGGGAGACTGTCACAATAAAAGAAAGTAATATTTTCAGGTGACGTTACACTTGTTACGACACGTTTTCTAAATAGGTCAATCAAAGTGGAGTGCCACATCGCCAATTTAAATGAAAAAGTGTATACCGTAGTTTTGTACTGTTGGTACAGATCGCTCCACTGGAAATTATACAGGATTTTGCCCCTGAAATTGCTACTGTGCCGGTGCTGTGCCATCAGTCATAGCTCAGAATACGTAATAAATAAATGCAAACAAATGGGGATGGAACTGATGCACAACACGGTACTTAACTGTAAAATCATGGTTGAGTTTAATGAAATCCAAATGTTTCTAATTTTGAAAATGACTAGTTATGGGAAAGGTAAGAGAAAGAGAAAGGTTTTAACTGAGATAAAGGAATTAGCACTAGCCTGATAGATCCAACGAGGCTGGCGTCGTCCTGGTCATCTGGAACGATCAATATCTTTCTCTGGAGGATCCTGGATAAGATGGAGACAGTCAACATCTGGATCTCTATCCTGTTGATCTGCAAGGGGGTACTCTTGACTTATGAAGCTGGTTATTCTCCAACGGTGCGATCCGCTTCTCTCCGATGATCTTGCACTTATCCTAATCGTGTGTCGAATACCAATTGTTGTTGTGTTCCTCGTGGTTTTGTTTAGCTGAAGAATGATGAGTTAAGGCGTCCAAAGAATCGGGAAGTATCAGGCTATGCTTGAAGGTATGCGGAAAGGTAATAAGGAAGCTAGTCGAGTTTATTAACAAAAATGTGTTTACAACAGGTGTCTGAAAATGTACAATCCTGATCAAAGTTTTCTTCCAATGAGTTTTCAAGAGTTCATGATTCTTTCGTTAATAATGTAATTTAATAAAATAATCGAATTTAGTGAATTAAATTAGAGTTTATACAATTATCTCATCGTCACTTCATATCCAATACACAGTTACTTCACACTACAATACGTTGTTATGCAGGTACATAGGCAACCCAAGTTACACCATCGAGTAATTAGTTATTTCTGATTTTCAATTCCTCGTGCTCGCCTTACCATATATTAAACATTCTTTGTCAACTCATTGCTGCTGTGACGTCATATATTCCTTCCTTTTAGATAGTAATTCGCCTGGAGAGATTGTTGAATCGAACGTTACAATGTGTTAATCGTATCAACTCGTTAACTGAATGTATAGTGATTTTACCATGGTCTATATATGGTGTTACAAAAATTTGTCACAATATTTTGGGAATAGATCTCTTACATCAAAATAAGAAAAAAAAAGTTCATGTGGACCTGTAGTCTGAAGTCTATAGTTTTGCAGTTATAGGGTACCGAAAACGTGAAAAAATTAACTTTAAAGGTTCATAGTTCCACTACTATAGCACCGATCGTAGTCGGGTCAAGACAATACTGAGGAACTAGCATGTGAATTATTCAAATTGTCCATCTTTCAGAACTTCTGGTACTTGCACAATCATTTTTTGAGAGGTTGTTTGGAAGTACTTGATCACTATCCACTTACCTCTCTTAAAAATTGGTGCGCAAGTACTGGAACATTCTTAAACATGGATAGCTCAAATACTAGTTCCTCAGTGATGTCTTGACCCGACTACAATAGGAACCATAGTACCGTAATGGAGCCATGAACTTTTAAACTTCACTTATTTCACGTTTCCGGCGCCCCGTAACTCCGAAACTATCCACTTTTGGGCACAGGTTCTTATGAACTTTTTTTTTTCCTATTTTGATGTAAGAACTCTGTTCCCAAAATATTGTTACGCATTTTTGTAACACCCTGTAGGGAGAGAGAGAGGGGGGGGGAGAATCGAATATGGCGCAGAATATGAACGGATAGTGTTCACTACTAAGAAAAATTGTGGTTTTGTGAAGCAGAAAAATTCAAGTTTCTCAATCGAGCATGCGAACATCACACTTGCAATTATCGAATGAAAGTAGAGAGAACTCTTTTTTGAAGCATCAGATGATTGCACAGGGAGAGAAAGATCTTTACATTTGGAGAACAAAGAATGGAAGAAATTTAACAGCTTTCGTAGACTGCTCTCGACTTCAGAACCTCTGTATCATGAAGCCACAACGCTAACCACTCAGCTACGGAGATTCCTAATTAACAAGTCATGCATGTTCTTTTCTCGTATCTCCAGAACACCACACTTTCGTGGCAGGAAAATTGAAAATATACTTTTATGTGTGTTAGGAATTGTTTGTATAAAAATGAACGTATATATATATTTGTAGGTTAGTCCGGTATACAAATCCACGTCGCACCGTTGGCTTGACATAATTGGAAGTGCTTTAGCATCTATTGCTGTCGAAAACGCTATACAAAATGTATAAATTACAATTCAAATTTACATTTGTTTCCCTAATTGCCACGCAGAAAGCAAAATTTGAAATTTTCAAAAAAAAAAAAAAAAAAAAAGACACACACACACACTTACATTCGCATCCACATACACACATACATATTAATATATACTTCGATATTAATATCAAGGAAAATAGTAAAATATTTATATTGTACCTAGGTATTAAGGAAAAGTTCTAAGAGGATGTATGCATGTGTAACTATGTTTTCAGATATATTTATTTTCAGGAAAAAATATTTTTGGTTTTCAAACAAAAAGTTTTTCTTTTTTTAACACAGAGAGACAGCTTTTTAATTAATTTAAATATGGAGCTTCTGATGCCATAGAACAAGAAAGAGAGACAGATGGAAAAAAGAGAAGAACAGGAAGGTATTGATAAGCAGATTAACATACTCTGGAACGAAATTTTATTATTTACAAAAAAAAAAAAAAAAACGTTATTTTATTTTTTGTCGTTATTGAGTCTAAGGAAGGAACTTCTGAAAACTGCGTTTGTTGAAACTTTTGTTATTATGGCTGGATCCAGGATTTTCTGAGGAGGGGTGCACCAAATTACTGCCAGTACATTTGAATTAAATTTGAGTTTTAAATCCTTTAGGCATCTGTGGTGTGGATGAAGAATTGCTCTGGAAATGCTCAGTGTCTGTTCTCGATGAATTCTTTTCGTTCAACCTTCAGAAAATTGACTGAAACTATTGATTTTGCAAAACTCACTGCTAACTTCTCACTTTAGGTAGTGTATATTTACAACGAAGGGGGTGGTGCACATGCACCTTTGCACCCCCTAAATAGGGCCCTGTTATATATATTTAACTTGAGAGCCGTTTTCCATGAATTTTAGTTCCTGGTACACCTTTCAAAAAAATCGGAATTTTCGGAAAATGTACTGTACAGCCAAGGGCGCCCATGTTGTGTTTTCAAAGGGGGGGCAAGTATAAGCGACGTTTCAAATATAGTTTCAAATTTTGCTGTAACTAATGTAAAAGGTCTATTGGGTTTTCAATATTCCCAGGTACAATTTCCTCTTAGGGGGGCGAGCGCCCCACCCTACCCCCACTGATGGGCGCCCTTGTGTACAGCTGTTCTTCTGTAGTTCAAACGGAGAGCAGAGGAAAGCCATGTTTACTTTGCAACAGCGCAAAGCGAACTGAAGTGATAACCTGACATAAACAAAAACAATGGTGCCATATATCGGCTTGCGAGAGCGAAAAGCAGTACAACCAATTTTCAAACAATTAGAACAGTTGTATTAGTTATTAACTTCTCCTCGTATATTATATAAGGGAACGGGAAAAAGCTTTAAATAATTTCACAGTTCCCAATATTTTTGTTATTTAGGACGTTTGTTACAACAACATTTCACTATGGAACTCGGTATATATATATACCCCGTGAAAAATGAAATGAAATGAAATCCTTTTAAGTTTTACGTCCCACGGTTATGATAAAGGAGACGGTGATGATGAGTAATGAATGAAAATGGTGGAATGAAGAAAGTGGGAGGAAACGGGAGAACCCCGAGAAAATCCACGCACACGGTGTTTGCCAACCACAAAGTTCACTTGGCGGGGCTGGGATCGAACCCGGGACCCCAAGCATCAGAGGTGAACGCTCTACCACTGAGCTACCGCAGCCCCCATATATATTGAAGAAACTTCGGGAGCTGATTTCTGACACTGAAACAAGCAAAAAAAGAAAAAAGAAAGAAAAGAGGGGCTCTGGAACTGTGATCAGTGAAGGATAACTTCGGTGATATAAGGTGACGAAAGCGTGGGAAAAATTAACTTCAGAGGGTTGTACTTCAAAAACAATGCAATGTAAAGAGTGCGGTTTATAACATGACACTCGAAGTCATATGTGCTCGATTGAAAAATGTATCTTTCAAACCTTCGAAAGATTGATCCCCCAAAGGAATGTAGGGATCTCCTACAAATTGGCAAATAATCTCTACGTTCCTTTGGAAAATCCCTCACACACATCTTGCGGAGGTTTCAAACATACATTTTCCAATCGAGCAGGTATGACTTCGAGTGTCATGTTCTAAATCGCACTCTTTACGTTTCGTTGTTTTTAAATTACAGTCCTCTGAAGTTCCTTTTTCCCATGCTTTCGGCACCTTATATCGCCGGAACTTTCCTTCACTGACCAAAGTTCCAGAATACTTTTTTGTTTGTTTCGGTGTCAGGAATCAGCCCCCGAAGTCTGTTCAAATAGTTTCTTACCACCCTATATATATATATATATATATATATATATATATATATATATATGTGTGTGTGTGTGTGTGTGTGTGTGTGTGTGTGTATAATATCTCTGTGTGGAAGTTGAGTATAAATAGGGTGCGTGTGTGTGAGCTTGAAACGAAATAGGAAGGGAAAAATCACATCTCAAAGAAAGATATAGAAAACTTTTAATTATAATCATACAAAAATAAATGCTCTCCCTCCCTACCTCTGTGTGTATGTGTGCACTCTACTTTGATGTTTTCTGCACCCTCGTTAATAACATTTGCTGTTTAATTTCTTTGAACGTGAATTCGAAGAGACAGAAAATTCTGTGAAAGGGTAGCAAGCAGAAAGGAAGAAAGAAAGATATTTATACATACCTTCCTAGATGACAAAAAAGGAGTACTTAAAATTTTAAAAGCAGCTGAATAATGTAATTTCTCTTTCGTCAATAGTATTTGTTAATTATTAAATATAAATTAAGTCCTTTCTTTAAAAAAAAAAATAGACCTCTTCAAATGTCTTGAGAAGTCATACTAGAAAATGTTTCCTTAAATTTCCAAGGAGACTTTATATATATATATATAAGTAGATGGGGGTCACCTGACACCCGGTAGCTGAAAAATCGCCTTTTTTTCCATGGTCTCCTGAGAGCAAGGACTCAATTTTCCACTGTCTCACGATACGCTATGACCCACGCACCGTCCACCCATGATCTTTTACGACCTCCATGTTAGGGGTGAATTTGTTCCCTTTTATGAGCACTTTTAAGGGGGTGTACTCGTTCCCTTTTATGAGCACATTTTAGGGGGTGAACTCGTTCTCTTTTATGATCACTTTTCCACCCCCTACGAACATCAGACTACGTAACACACAGCAGAGCAGATAACAGATAAGAGTACGTAACATAACAAGGGTGTACTCGTTCCCTTTTATGAGCATATTTTTGAACCCCTATTTTAACATAGCAGATAATACATAACATAACAAGGGTGTACTCGTTCCCTTTTATGAACATATTTTCCAACCCCTATTTTAACACATAGCAAAGCAGATAACACATAAGAGTACGTAACACACAGTACGTAACATAACAAGGGTGTACTCGTTCTCTTTTATGAGCATATTTTTCAACCCCTATAACACATAAGGCTACGTAACACACAACAGAACAGATAACACATAAGAGTACGTAACATAACAAGGATGTACTCGTTCTCTTTTATGAGCATATTTTCCAACCCTTATTATAACATAGCACAGATTACATAGCAGATCTAATACAAGAGTATGGCTTATTTTCCAACCCCTATTTTAACATAGCAGGAATTACACTGAGACTATGAACACACAGCAGAACAGATAATACATAGCACAGCTAATAAAAGAGCATGGCTTATTTTCCAACTCCTATTTTAACATAGCAGGAATTACACTGAGACTATGAACACACAGCATTTTAGGGGTGTACTCGTTCTCTTTTATGAGCATATTTTCCAACCCTTATTATAACATAGCACAGATTACATAGCAGATCTAATACAAGAGTATGGTTTATTTTCCAACCCTTATTTTACCATAACAGAGATTACGAAACATAGCGGACATAGCACAGGGGGTGTATTCATTTTCTCCACCCCTAATTGAACGTAGCAGAAATTACACTGAGACTACGAACACACAGCAGACCAGAGAATACATCAAATTCATTCCCTTTTATGAGTGCATTTTAAGGGGTGTACTCGTTCTCTTTTATAATTACTTTTGCAACCCCTATTTTAAGACAATGAATACCTATGTAACATAGCGATTCGATACGCTCTTTGAACCGATTTGGATGAAACTCAGCATATGGGGGATTTCGACCATGCTGAGTACGAATATTATACTTATTTTTACCTGGGTCCTATAGTTTATGTGGCATACGCCCTTTCTATGACAATTTGAACCGATTTGGATGAAACTCGGCATATGGGGGTTTTCAACCATGCTGATTACGAATATCATATTTATTTTTACCTAGGTTTATAGTTTATGTGGGATACGCCCTTTCTATGACAATTTTAACCGATTTGGATGAAACTCGGTACAGGGGAGTTTTCGGACATGCGGATTACGAATATCATACCTATTTTTACCTAGGTCTTATAGTTTATGTGGGATACGCCCTTCCTATGACAATTTTATCCAATTTGGATGAAACTCGGTATATGGGGGTTTTCGACCATGCTGAGTACGAATATCATACTTATTTTTACCTGAGTCCTATTGTTTATGTGGGATACGCCCTTTGTATGACAATTTTAACCGATTTGGATGAAACTCGGTATAAGGGGGTTTTCGGACATGCTGATTACGAATATCATACCTATTTTTACCTTGGTGTTATAGTTTGTGGGATACGCCCTTTGTATGGCACTTAAAGCCCAATCACTCGTAAACGAAGCAACATATTGTGGTGGTGATTCCACATTTAGCAATTGGTCATCAGGTACTACAAGTTCCAAAATAATGACCATCGAGGTCAAAGGTCAACATACTTAAAACCTAATAACACGAAAACTGAGCCACATATTGAGATGGTGTTTCCAAGTCTGGTAATTGGTCATCAGGTACTACAAGATCCAAAACATTGACCATCGAGGTCAAAGGTCAACATACTTAAAACCTAATAACTCGAAAACGGAGCCACACATTGAGATGGTGTTTCCAAATCTAGTAATAGGTCATCAAGTACTACAAGTTCCAAAATACCGATCATCGAGGTCAAAGGTCAACATACTTAAAACCTAATAACACGAAAACTGAGCCACATATTGAGGTGCTGTTTCCACATTTAGTAATTGGTCATCAGGTACTACATGTTCCAAAATACTGATCATCGAGGTCAAAGGTCAACATACTTAAAACCTAATAACACGAAAACAGGGCCACATATTGAGATGGTGTTTCCAAATCTAGTAATCGGTCATCAGGTACTACAAGTTCCATAATAATGACCATCGAGGTCAAAGGTCAACATACTTAAAACCTAATAACACGAAAACGGGGCCACATATTGAGATGGTGTTTCCACATTTAGTAATTGGTCATCAGGTACTACATATTCCAAAATACTGATCATCGAGGTCAAAGGTCAACATACTTAAAGCCTAATAACACGAAAACGGAGCCACATATTGAGATGGTGTTTCCTAATCTAGTAATCGGTCATCAGGTACTACATGTTCCAAAATACTGATCATCGAGGTCAAAGGTCAACATACTTAAAACCTAATAACACGAAAACAGGGCCACATATTGAGATGGTGTTTCCAAATCTAGTAATCGGTCATCAGGTACTACAAGATCCAAAACACTGACCATCGAGGTCAAAGGTCAACCTACTTAAAACCAAATCACTCGAAAACGGAGGCACATATTGAGGTGCGGTTTCCAAATCTAGTAATAGGTCATCAACTAGTACACGTTAAAAAACGTACTGACTTTCGAGGTCAAAGGTCAAACTCGAAAACGAAGCAACATATTGATGGGCGGTTTCCACATTTAGTAATCGGCCACCAACTACTACATGTCCTAAAGGTACTTACCACGGAGGTCAAAAATCAGACTAGTAAACGAAGCAACATATTGAGGTGGTGTTTCCACATTTAGTAATTGGTTACCAGCAACTACATGCCCCAAAAAGGTCAAATATTTAAACCAGAATAACTCGTAGATTGAGCGTCGGAAAATTTTTGTACCAAGGAGAAAATGTGAAGGAGGAATAAATTTGAGTGCCCTATTGAATTTTGTACAAACGAGAAATCTCATTTGCAACTAGCTTAGAATTTCTGTCCTTGTTTGGGTTATTCAAAATTTGGATAGACTAAGAAAGCAAGATATGCCATTTTAACCAGCTGAGAATTTAAAGAAACAAAGCTGAACCTACTCAATTTTCTATCGACGAGAAATGCCATTTCAACTACCTCAGAATTTATGTGTCTTTTTGTGCTAAGGTCTATTTTAACTCTTCTTGACTAATTAGATAAACGAAGGAATATTGTACCAATGATAAATGCCATTTTTTTCTAGACCATGTTCTAATATTTAAACAAACGCAGGGGTGAATTTGATTGAGCTATTCAATTTTGCACCAATGAGAAATAGCAGCGTATTTTAAATAAACAAACAATCGGATAAATTTAACCGGCTCAGAAATGTACTATTTAAACAAACGAAGGTCTCTTGAGTGAGATTTCTAACTAACTCAGAATTTCATTTCATTTTGAAATACTCAAATTTGGATGGAGTGTTTAGTTTTGTTCGAACCAGAAAAATTTGATTGGATTATTTCCTTATGTACCAACTGGAAAAAGGGAAGGGCCATTAATCAAATAAATGAAGGAATAAATTTGGGTAGAATATTTAGTTTTGTACCTAGCAAAATTAGAAAAAGAAGTGAAGAACGAATAAAATCTGGATGGACTATTTTCTTATGTACCAACAAACAAAATGGAGCACCAGCGACAAAAAAGAAACCGAAGAAGGAATAAATTTGGATGACCTATTCAGTTTGCAGAATCAGCATTCTATACTTTTTTCTGCCATTCATTGGGGGTGTCCTATTTCTTTTCGTGCCAACGAGACCATTTTTAACCGACTTAGAATTTGTACCAAACAGAAAAGAGGAGCTACACGATTAAACAAAGCAATCAATTTTTAACTAGCTCAGAATTTCTAGACCATGTTGTACTATTTAAACAAACGAAGAGATAAATGTGTGTGACCTATTCACTTTTGTACCAAGCAAAATAAGAAAAAGAAGTGAAGAACGAATAAAATTTGGATGGCCTATTTTTTCATGTACCAACAAAAATGGAGCACCAACGACAAAAAGGAAACCGAAGGAGGAATAAATTTGGGTGACCTAATCAGTTTTGTACTAATCAGAAAAAAAGCGAAGAAGGTAAAATTTAAATAGCTCAGTATTTATGTACATTTTTGTACTACTAAAATAAACGAAGGAATAAATTTGGGTGTTCTACAGAAGAAAACGGGGAAGGGCCATTTTATTTAATTTTGTAGTACTCAAAATATACAAAGATATAAATTTGTGTGACCCATTCGGTTTTGTTGGCTTTTTTAGAAAGACTATTTTATCTTTTTGTGCTCTACAAATAAACGGAGGAAAAGCAAAGAGAGACCATTTTATGTGCCTTTTGTAACGAAGAAACAAATTTGAAGGAGGTTCATTTTATCTAATCCTGCTGCGAGTAGATCAATTAGTACATAGTAAAAAAATAAAACAATATGGCATTATTGCGACTTTCATTTTCGAATACATACGGATTAAACCACTATGGCAAAAAATACTACTCTCTCCTTATGCTTATTTGGAGCAGACTTAAGAGGACCAAGCATTAGAAACCACTAGTAAGGTGTCGATTCAGTAAACTCTACATCTAGTAAAAGAAAACGAATAGATAATTTTGAGACAGTTCCATATGGGTAAATACAGTATTAGTAGAAACGATAGTTTTTAATTAAGTAGAGATAAGGAGAGAGTGAAAAAAAAATGGAAAATTAAATTTTAAATCATTATTATTATTATTTTAGAGGTCAAAAAAGGAAGAATAAATGAATTTGAGTGGCATATGTACGGAATTTAGTTTTGTAAAGGGCAAAAAAATTTGAATGGAATATTTTATTTTGTACCAGCTGGGAATTTAGTGTTGTACCATTGTATCAATTTAAGTATTTTGTACTATTTATTACCACCGAGAAGGTGTAGAATATTTAGTTTTGTTGGCTTCTTTATTTTGTATTAACGACTAAAACCTTTAACACATACTTGGTTGTGTGCATCACAATGGCCGAAGTTTTTCATTTCCCTGTGGTACAACGTAATGGTCGCCCCGCTTATTCTAGGTCTACAGTTAGATATTTTCGGTTGGATAATGGAATAAAGCCGTGTTTTGTTGAGCACAATGCCCACTATAACGATGTGGTAGACAATTATTTGATGGATAGATATTTGTTTAATAGTCGCTATAACAAATGGTATATGGTAGAATTTGTTAAGCATTTATCGCAGGTAGATATTAAGATAGACTTTTTGTCGTTGGTTACTCGTTTAACCGCGCACAGTTCTCTTTTCCAATCAGCTACCTTTTTTGCCATGAAAACTAAGGGTAATAGTTATACTGTGATAGCTTTCTTTCGCTATGGGGGAACGCAGGACACTTTGGATGAGTTATTAAAGTTTTGGAATCATGTGTGCGAGTTCAGGCCAAGTATCCAGATTGCGGATTTACTTGGTTGCTTTACACGATGTGGTAAAACTGGACTTTTTGCGGTATCTCCTGATACCTATCTGTTGGACCTCGCGGTATTTGGAAGCATGGTGAAAAAGAATAACAAATGGTTTTTCTCACAATAAAGCTATACATACACAATTATCCATTATGGCAAAAAAAAAAATACTACTTTCTCCTTATGCTTAGTTGGAGTAGACTTCGATACATTGTGTAAGAATTTCCAATTAATAGCGGTATTGCACTGTCTGTAATAGTGCAGTTTATTTTTCGAGTGAGAGTAGGTTTTAAAGGTGTATTGTAGTCTACCAGCAATAATGATCTCTAAGAGAGTTATTAGGTAAAGATAACCATTACACAGCCATTCTGCGAACACATTTATACGATCCAATTTCTCAGATTTAAACAAAGAAAGACCATATTCTGCTACTCAAACAAACGAAGGAATAAGCTCAGAATTTCTATACCTTTTTGTGTTATTCAAGTAAACGAAGGAATAAATTTGTGTGACTTATACCATTATAACAAGCTCACTATTTTTATAGCATTTTGTATTACTCTAATCAATTTGGGTGGTCTATTTTGATTTTTGTAACAATCAGAAGAAAACAGCTCAGCATTTTATTCCTTTGTGGTGTTACATTTTGTATATTTTTGTGTCATCCAGAGAACAATTTAAATTGCCTCTCCCGTCACTAAATGGGTATTGACGTGTGTTTAGCGAATTAGGTTTACAAAATACTATCGGCGACGCTAAAGTCCAAAGTTTCCCGGTCATTAACTACATATTTGAACGTAATATTTAACCAACCAGAATTGCGTCATAATTGTGTTGAACAGACTACAAAGCAATTAGCGTTCTAAAGAAAACTGATGAATGACGTCAAATCATAACAGTATACTTGTCCATTTTGAATCACAGCAGAAGAAGAGATTATATCAAAGTAAGAGAAGTTTTCAAAGTTCCATGTTGCTGCAGATATTTAACAGTTGTATTGCTAGTATAGTGTGGGTCCGCCTATTGCTCAACGATTCAATTCCTTCCTCGTCTATGTTCAAAAAGACAAATATATATTTTTGCATTTATGTATTTTATTATAATGGAATATAAGTTTAGGAGTATATTTGGAAAATAATAGAACATACATCATGCTGTTATATTACCTTGAAAACATATTATTAAACACGGAGAATGCATAGAATATTTTTATTGTAGATATATAAAATTATTTATTTGATTGGTTTTTGCTGAAGAGCAGAAAAAATGACTAGCATGGAAATTGTTTATGTTTCTCCTAGAGAAAAAGAAATTCAGCGTGAAAACGAAAAACCTATACTGTTAATTCACCCGTCTGACCCCGATTTGCCAGATGAATTACGTGATAAAGTGAGAATCATATATCCAACATAGGAAATAGAAGATGTGTATTATTTTAGACGCTATAATAGATATAATGATGAAATACTCCCGGAAAGTGATGATGACAGTGTTTCAAATATTACCTGTTTTGAACTGGAAGCTAATGAGTGCGGATGTACTAGTGAAAGTATTAGTCATACATGTGTTATACAATTATTTAATGAGTATACACCAAATTCAGTATTATTATGTGAAGCATGTTCTAAACATAATGAGAATGAAAAAGATCACATCTGTTTGCTGCAGTATGATTACAAATTATTGCAAAAGGTGTGGACGATCTTAATTAAATGTGAAATGAGAGAGAAAATCTATAAACTTTATTTAAAGAAGCATTTTTAAAGGTTGTAATATTAAGAACACTTATACTGTGGAGAAAAAATTTAATCTGGTAAATGAATACATTACAGAGTGTGATTATTATATCAACAAAATAGTAGAAATGTTTTTAGAGAAAGATAAACAATTATTTAATTCTGTAAATGAACACTGAGCCCACTGTAACATATGCATTTGATTGTGTAAGAATAGAAGAACTTGAACTGTTAGCTGGATCAATTTGTATTACTGTAATATTAAGAATTTAATAGATAAGTAACATTGGACTCTGGCAACTGAATTGTCAGGGAGAGTCAATTTAAATTGTTCTCTGGATGACACAAAAATATACAAAATGTAACACCACAAAGGTATAAAATTCTGAGCTGTTTTCTTCTAATTGTTACAAAAATGAAATAGAGTAATACAAAATGGTATAATGGACCTTCATGGTTGGTATAAAACTAAAAGGGGCTTTCCTATAAAAGTGAATAGGTTAGACAAATTTGTTTTTCTCTGGTTTGTACAGAAAGTAGACCTTCTCCGCTTTTTTAATTGCAAACAAAATTTATTCATTCTTCAATAGGTCAAACACAAAAAGGTATAAATTGATCTTCTTTGCTTAAGCCACTCAAATGTATTCTTTCCTTTTTATGCTTGCTATAAAAGTGAATAGGTCACACAAATTTATTCCTTTGTTTGTTTAAATAGTACAACATGGTCAAGAAATTGGGTAGACCAAAAACACAAAAAGCTATAACATGCTGAGCTATTTAAAATGGTATTTCCTTGCTTTTTTCTGGTTTGATACAAATTTTACAAAAAGGCATAAAATTCTGAGCCAGTTAAAAATGGTTCTCTTTGGTATAAAAGGAAATAGGACACCCCAAATAAATGGCACAAAAAGTATAGAATGCAGATCCTTCTTCTCATTTTCTGGTTAGTACAAAGTGTTAATTCTTTCTTTTTTTCTGCTTGGCTAGTTAAAATGACCCTTTCTTTCTTGTGATAGGTCAAAAATAAAATTTCGTTTAATTGGGTAGTACAAAATTATACAGAAATATTGAACTAGTTAAAATGGTCCTTCTTCACTTTTTCTTCTGGTTCATACAAAGCTAAATACTCCATTCAAATTTGAGTAAAATGGTTCATGTTCGCTTTCTCAAATTTAGCCCTTCGTTTTGTTTAAATAATACGTTGACCTTTGACCTCGATGGCCACTATTTTGGAACTTGTGGTACCTGATGACCTATTACTCAATGTGGAAACAGCACCTGAGTATGTGGCTCCATTTTCGAGTTTTGACCTTTGACCTCGATGGCCACTAATTTTGGGACATGTAGTACCTGATGACCAATTACTAAATGTGTTTCGAGTACATGTTTTCGAGTTTTAATTTTTGACCTTGATGGTCAGTACTTTTTTGATGACCAATTGCTAAATTTGGGAAACAGCACCTCAATACTTGGATCCGTTTTCGAGTTTGACCTTTGTTCACGATGGTCAGTAGTTTGAGGACATGCTTATGTCATTTCTGCTATGTTAAAATGTTCAAATAGGGGTTGAAAAAGTAATCATATTGAACTAGTCAAAACGGACCTTCTTCATTTTTTTCTGGTTCATACAAATATAAATACTCCATCCAAATTTAAGTAAAATGGTCCATGTTCGCTTTCTTCGTTTTGCTAAAATAATTCTCAGCTAGTTAATATGGCATATCTTTGCTTTCTTCGAATAGCCCAAAAAGGTACAGAAATTCTGCGCTAGTTAAAATTATGTTCTCAAATTTATTCCTTCTTCACTTTTTTCTGCTTTGTACAAAATTGAATAGATCACACAAATTTACTAAATGAGGAAACGTTATCTCAATATGTGGTTTCTTGACCTTTGACCTCGATGATCATTATTTTTGGAACATGTAGTACCTGATGATCAATTACTAGATGTGGAAACACCACCTCGATATTTGGCTCAATTTTCATGTTATTAGGTTTTAAGTATGTTGACCTTTGAACTCGATGGTCATGATTTTGGAACTTGTAGTAGTTGATGACCAGTTACTAGATTTGAAAACAGCACCTCAATATGTGGATCCATTTAAGAGTTATTTGGTTTGACCTTTGACCTCGATGGCCACTATTTTGGAACTTGTGCTACCTGATGATCAATTACTAGATGTGGAAACACCACCTCGATATTTGGCTCAATTTTCATGTTATTAGGTTTTAAGTATGTTGACCTTTGACCTCGATGGTCATGATTTTGGAACTTGTAGTAGTTGATGACCAGTTACTAGATTTGAAAACAGCACCTCAATATGTGGATCCAT
This sequence comes from Thermobia domestica, assembly GCF_964235325.1. NCBI lineage: Eukaryota > Metazoa > Arthropoda > Insecta > Zygentoma > Lepismatidae > Thermobia > Thermobia domestica. Next base: position 368,533,130 of record NC_137454.1, read on the forward strand.
TTAAGAGTTATTTGGTTTTAAGTATGTTGACCTTTGACGTCGATGGCCCCTATTTTGGAACTTGTGCTACCTGATGATCAATTACTAGATGTGGAAACAGCACCTGAGTATGAGGCTCCGTTTTCGAGTTTTGACCTTTGACCTCGATGACCATTATATTAGAAACTTGTACTAGTTGATGACCAATTACCAAATTTGGAAAACAGCACCTCAATATGTGGATCCATTTAAGAGTTATTTGGTTTTAAGTATGTTGACCTTTGACCTCGATGGCCGCTATTTTGGAACTTGTGGTACCTGATGATCAATTACTAGATGTGGAAACAGCATCTCAATATGTGGCTCAGTTTTCGTGTTATTAGGTTTTAAGTATGTTGACCTTTGACCTCGATGATCATGATTTTGGAACTTGTACAAGTTGATGACCAGTTACTAGATTTGGAAACACGATCTCAATATGTGGATCCGTTTTCGAGTTATTAGGTTTTAAGTATGTTGACCTTTGACCTCGATGATCAGTATTTTGGAACATGTAGTACCTGATGACCAATTACTAGATTTGGAAACACCACCTCAATATGTTGCTTCGTTTACGAGTGATTGGGCTTTAAGTGTAATACAAAGGGCGTATCCCACATAAACTATCAGACCAGGTAAAAATAGGTATGATATTCGTAATCAGCATGTCCGAAACCCCCCTTATACCGAGTTTCATCCAAATCGGTTAAAATTGTCATACAAAGGGCGTATGTCACATAAACTATAAGACCAAGATAAAAATAGGTATGATATTTGTAATCAGCATGTGCCAAAATCCCCATATGCCGAGTTTCATCCAAATCGGTTAAAATTGTCATAGAAAGGGCGTATCCCACATAAACTATAAGACCAAGATAAAAATAGGTATGATATTTGTAATCAACATGTGCGAAAACTCCCATATGCTGAGTTTTATCCAAATCGGTTAAAATTGTCATACAAAGGGCGTATCCCCCATAAACTATAGGACTCAGGTAAAAATAAGTATGATCTTCGTACTCAGCATGGTCGAAAACCCCCATATACCGAGTTTCAGCCAAATCGGTTAAAATTGTCGTACAAAGGGCGTATGCTACATAAACTATAGGACCCAGGTAAAAATAAGTATGATATTCGTACTCAGCATGTCCGAAAACCCCCCTATACCGAGTTTCATCCAAATCGGTTAAAATTGTCATACAAAGGGCGTATCCCACATAAACTACAAGACCTAGGTAGAAATAAATATAATATTCGTAATCAGCATGTCCGAAAACCCCCATATGCCGAGTTTCATCCAAATCGGTTAAAATTGTCATAGAAAGGGCGTATCCCACATAAACTATAAGACCCAAGTAAAAAAGAATTCTTTGCTATAGTGGAACGAATACACCCCGTTTGCTATGTAATCTCCTATGTCCGTAGCCTCTGGGGGAAATAAGGGTTAAAAGGGGAACAAGTACATCCCTAAAATGGAGATCGTAAAAGACCGTGGGTCGCCGGTTCAAGGTGCTCATAAAAGAGAATGAATACACCCTAAACGAATACATCTCTAATATGTTCAATTAGGGGTGAAATGAATTTGCTATGTTCAAGTAAGAGTGGAAAATGAATACACCCCTTAAAATGACTATCTGTAGACCGTGGGTGGACGGTTCAGTAATCTTTGTTATAATGTGCTCATTGTCTATGTTAAAGTAGGGGTTGGAACGAGTACACCCATGCTATGTTACGTAGTCTTATGTATTATCTGCCATGGTAAAAATAGGGGTGAAAAAGTGTTAAAGATTATCTGCTCTACTATGTGTTCGTAGTCTCTGCTATGGTAAAATAAGGGGTGGAAAAAGTACGTAGTCTTATGTATTATCTGCTATGTTAAAATAAGGGTTGAAACGAGTACACCCCCTAAAATGGGCTATGTTTACTCTTCGCTATGTTTCGTACTCTCTGGGGGGATTTCTGTTATGGTAAAATAAGGATTCAAAAATGAACCATACTCTTTTATTAGCTGTGCTATGTTCAAATAGGGGTGGAACGAATCTTATGTATTCTCCGCTCTGCTGAGTATTCGTAGTCTCAGTGTAATTTCTGCTATGTTAAAATAGGGGTTGGAAAATATGCAATACTCTTTTATTACCTCTGCTATGTATAAATAGGGGTTGAACTAGTACACCCCTCTATTATGTTGGTATTCATTGTCTGCAATGTTACATAGGTGTTTGATATATTACAATAGGGGTTAAAAATAAGCCATACTCTTTTGCTATGTAATCTGTGCTATGTTCGTAGTCTCAATGTATTCTCTGCTATGTTTAAATAAGGGTTGGAGACTGTGCTCGTAATCTTATGTAATATGTGTTATGGTAAAATAAGGGTTGAAAAATGAGCCATACTCTTTTATTAGCTGTGCTATGTATTATCTGCTCTGCTGTGTGTTCATAGTCTCAGTGTAATTTCTGGTATGTTAAAATAGGGGTTGGAAAATAAGCCATGCTCTTTTATTAGTTGTGCTATGTATTATCTGTTCTGCTGTGTTAAAATAACACCTCTGCTTTGTGTTCGTAAGGGTTGGAAAATATGCTCATAAAAGGGAACGAGTACACCCTTGCTATGTTACGTAGTCTTATGTTCTGCTATGTTAAAATAGTGCTATGTGTTATCAACTCTTCTATGTGTTCGTAATCGTATGTGTTATCTCCTATGTTAAAATAGGGGTTGAAAAATATGCTCATAAAAGAGAATGAATACACCCTTGAAAAAGTGTTCATAAAAGGGTACGAGTCTTATGTGTTATCTGCTCTGCTGTGTGTTACGTAGTGTTATGTGTTATCTGTTCTTCTATGTGTTCGTAATCGTATGTCTTATCTCCTATGTTAAAATAGGGGTTGAAAAATATGCTCATAAAAGAGAATGAATACACCCTTGAAAAAGTGTTCAGAAAAGGGTACGAGTTCAATTTGCTCTGCTGTCATGTTCGTTATGTTACGTAGTCTGATGTTCTGCTATGTGTTCGTAGGGGGTGGAAAAGTGATCATAAAAGGGAACGAGTACACCCCCTAAAATGTGCTCATAAAAGGGAACGAGTACACCCCCTTAAAAGTGCTCATAAAAGGGAACAAATTCACCCCTAACATGGAGGTCGTAAAAGATCATGGGTGGACGGGGCGTGGGTCATAGCGTATCGTGAGACAGTGGAAAATTGAGTCCTTGCTCTCAGGAGACCATGGAAAAAAAGGCGATTTTTCAGCTACCGGGTGTCAGGTGACCCCCATCTACTTATATATATATATATATATATATATATATATATATATATATTGTCAGAATCCACCTTTTCCCATTTTCTCTCAAGAAACTCCAAATGCAAGCTTACTTAGTATATCATGTGAAAAAGGAACTTGAGGGGAAATAAATACGATGAGAAACCTGTAGGAATGTATTAAATGGAACAAGGTTCTCTTTTTTAGTTTTATTTTTCTTAATTGCTTGTGCAAAAGGGGAAAAAGCTAAACTTTAGAAATTTTTACAACAAAAAGGCACTTGCTTCTTGATTTTGAGACTTACACAAAACTTTTACTGTTTATAATAATAATAACAGAAGAGCACAAAGTGTATCTTAATCATGTTATGTATTACTTTTTTTTGTATGTGTGGTACAACTTATTTTCTTTGGGTTATTCGCGTCCTTATTTTTTTTTCTTTTCTTGATTAGTTGGGAATTTTTAATTTTGTTTTTCTAAGTTCAGATCTTAAATGATTTCATAAAATGTACATATAAAACTTAGTTTCTTTCATCCATGATGCTTAAAGCAAGATCGACTAGCAAGAGCGCCGATTTGTCTGTAAATTTGCGGGGAGGGCGTCAGATGCAGAATATATATATATATTAACATTTTAAGGCAAATTGCACTTGAATTATGCCAAATATTGTGTATTTGTAAATACAATAGGGGCCCACATGATCTTTGGGGGACCTGAGCCCCCTCGGCTCTCCCAGGATCGGCGCCCTTGTCGACCAGGATACATTTTGCACTATATTTGATTTATGTTGTATTTTCAAACTATTTTAAACAATAATACAATTAATAGTACTAGTGTTTTTTCTATTGTTTCTTTATCTAAGCTCTTAACAGACAACTTTTACTATCATCCTCTTAAGAGGCTTCATTCCGGCGAAATTAAAATACCGCTAATTTTACAGTAATTATGTGATATCTTCAAATAGATAAAAGATAATTGAAATGTGGAACAAGAGCGCCCTAGACAATATTATTTTGCATGAGGTACCGTTATCGCAAGTCACCTAGTGGCTTTCCGTTTTCAGTCGTTTAGAAACGCGAAAATAAATGCCGATTTTCAAAATGGCACAAAATCGAAAGCAGATAAGTGAGTCGTGATAACGGTATCTCATGCAAAATAATATTGTCTAGGGATCTCTTGTTCCACATTTCGATTATCTTTTATCTATTTGAAGATATCACATAATTACTGTAAAATTAGCGGTATTTTAATTTCGCCGGGATGAAGACTCTTAACAGATAACTTTTGCTATTTTATTCAAATTTATTTAATCATCGTCGTCATCATCAAAAATATTCTGTCATTATTGGCAGGTCACTTGCTGCAACTGAGAAGCTTCCATGCTCCACGAACTTCCGCTAAGCTCTTGGTCTTCATATATGACTTTTCTGTTTTAATATCGTCTATTAATTGTAGTCTTCTTTGGCTTCTCCCTCTCTTTCCTGTTGCCATATTTTCTACCACGTGCCTCATCATACAGTTTCTTTTTTTAAAAAAGTTCCAGTCAGTTTCCCTTCCTCACCTTAATAGTGTCTAAAATTGTTTTTCTCCTCCACCATTTTTAACACCCTCTCATTCGTTTTCCACTGTATCCAACTAATTCTCTCCATCCTTCTCCACACCCACATTTCTAAAGCTTTCAGTCGTTTTTCATAATAACATTATAATTCATACATATATCTTCTTTAGAGTATCAATTTAGTTAGGAGTTTGATTTCCCAACACTCATTTATGTGAGACGTGATCAAAAAATACGGAGAATATATATATATATATATATATATTTGTAGAAACAAAGTAATAAGATTACATGAAATTTGGTTTAATAACTTTCAAAGTACTGTCCTTGGCTAACAATACACTTATCCCAACGTTGAATCCATTACTGGAAGCATTTCTAGAAGGCTTCTTGTCGAAGGGCGTTCAACTGCTCTGTCGTGGCCGTCTCAATGCCCAGAATGGTGTCAAAAGATCTCTTTTTAACACAGTTTTGATTTTTTCTGGGGGAAGGGGAGAAGAGCCAGAGGTCACATGGTGCTATTTCTGGAGATTACCGTGGATATGGACAAACATTAATATTTTTTTTGGGCCCAAAACTTTCGCTATCAAAAGCGAGGTGTGAGGAAAGAATTTCGCACTCACTCTTCTTATTTGCAAAACGGTTGTTAAAATGCACTAGACGGATCCGTACGAGATGTTTAGTTCTTTGGGAAGCTCTCGGATAGACATTTGCCTGTTTGAACGAACATTGCAATAGTTTTTCGCCAGTTTTTCGCACATTTTCTTCTGTTTTTGAGGTTAGTGGACATCCTGGACGTTGCTGGTCTTTTACCGACTCATTTCCGCTTGTAAATTGCTCATGGAACTTAGGATTGGGATTTAGATTTCTGGGCTTTCGGCATCTAAGGCCATTTATCCCTTCTTCACAATTTGAGGGATGACGTTCCTCGGCAAGCACACAATCCGGAGAAAGGGAAGGAAGAAAGGATTGGGGAAGGAAGGAAGCGGCCTGGAACCTATAAGGTAGGAATCTATAAGGTCGCATTTGCCTGGTGTGAATGAGAAAACCCCAGGAAAACCTTATTCAGGGTGGCTGGCCTGAAAAAGCGTGTTACACTTTATCGACCGAGTGACCCCCACCGGGAATCGAACCCGGGACCGCTCATGGAACTTGTAAACAGTTTTCAGAGTTACAGCATTATCGACATACACCAAATTCAACATTTCATGAGTTTCTTTGGCACTTTTTTTTTCAACTTGGAACAGAACTTAATGTTCACGCATTGTTCGAAATCTACGATGATCGACAGACGCAGTAAACACAATCTATTTCTAGTGGCTCTAGACCGTGACTGACAGGTGAGAACATGTTCCAACTTGACGATGCATGTGTCAACGGATTAGTTTATTGGACAAATTAAATCAAATGATCGTAGTATCAGCAGTTGCTGCTAAAAAAAAAAAAAAAAACATTCACCGTATTTTTTTTATCACACCTTGTAAATCTAGCCTATGGAATATACCCTTAATGAGAATCTTTTTTTAATCGATTTAGCGTTCTAAAAATAGGTGTAATCTTCTCTCTTAATCCTTTATTCAAACCTGAACTGGCAGAAATCAATCACTTTCAATTTTTAATATTGATCACTGTAAAGTAAGACGGTAATAGATAGCGACATGCGGCTTCCTGCAATCAATTAAGCGTTCGAAAATTACCGTCTGCAATCTAATATCCCTATTGAAACCAAAAGTGAAAGACATCTACTGCCACTTCCCACTTCAATACTAATTGACACCACTCCTTGCTTATTTAACAAACTTCCACCTACAGGGTATAAGTGAAATTATTTTTCTACAGCAATTTATAATAAATAATAAGCTTAAAATACCAGTATATAAAACGATAATTATGAATGTTGTACTGTATTGTTGCGGAACATGGTCGCTTGCCCTGAGTGAAGAACTCACCAGGGATGATATCGAAACTGCACCTTGAATTGGGAGACATTCTATTTATTTCCTGATAGGACTTCTCGAGCAAGTTCCAAAACAGGTGTTCGTTTCTTGCCCGGAAGTGACCCCGCCTTTGCAGGAGCTAAAATATATAGAACATTTTGACCTATTTTCTATAGCAGATGTACATAAAGTACGTTGCTACCCCTAAAAGTTGAAACCTATGCTAAAACGCCAAAACACCTGTTTCACCATTGTAAAAGCATAATTTAACGAAGTAAAAATATTTGCCCCAGGGTCTCCGCAGGGTCCCAGGTGGGGTCCGGGTCCAACTCAAAATTTGCAATTGAAAAGAGGGGCAAGTAGCATATCGTTTGAAAGCTAGTGTTAAAAGAAAAACGATAACAGAAGTCTCACAGCTCTAATCAAACTCTGTGCGAAGTGGCGGAAGATTCAAAATTTGAAAACAGTCTGCAGCTAACAGTGCATGGCCACCACTAGAATTCCAAAACTGTGATACAGGTGTCAAAATACTAAAACACGTGTTTCATTATTTGAAAAGTGCTATTTATCGAAATGATAATGTTTACCCCAGGGTCCCAGGTGGGGTCCAACTTAAAATTGGCAATTGTGGACAAACACCGTGCTCATGGGTTTTCTCGGGGTTCTCCCGTTTCCTCTCACTTTCTTCATTCCACCATTTCACTCATCTCTCATCATCACCGTCTCCTTTAGCCTAACCGGCATATGCGTAGGACGTAAAACCTACAGATTTCATTTCAAAATTGGCAATTGAAAAGAGAGGTAAGTAGCATATCGTTTAAAAGCTAGTAGCTAGTGTTAAAAGAAAAACGGTAACAGAAGTTTCAAACTCAATGCAAACTCTGTGTGAAATGGCGGAAGATTCAAAATTTGAAAACACTGCATGGCCACCATTAGAATTACAAAACTGTGATACAGGTGTCAAAATTCGAAAACATGTGTTACAGTATTTAAAACGGGCAATTTATCTAAATGAAAATGTTTGCCCCAGGGCCCTCGTAGGGTCCCAGGCGGAGTCTACCTCGAAGTTTTCATTTGGAAAGGCTTCAAAAAGTATATCGTTTATAAGATATCGTTCTTTAACTTTCCAACAACCCGTCTGGTAGAAGCAGTCTAGAAGATACGGCTCCGTCGAATGTTGTTTGCTGAAGCTTGGCTTATGTTCCGGTCTATTTGTGAGAGCCACGTAAGTCACACGCCATGGTCGTAGCTGCCGGGACTGTATCTTTGTTATGCAGGTATGAGGGCCATATGCATGACGATCACTCTACGGCGTGATATTGAGGCTTGAGTGTCTCGTGGAGGGGTGCGGCCATGCTATTGTTCATGAAGAAGTGATAAAAGCACAGTGGTTGGAGACACCAACTGCACTGAATAAAACTCTTCTCCATGCAGTGTTCGTTGTCCGGAATCGAGCATGTCGAGAAAGCTGGATCCTTTGTGTGAAAATGGGAAGACAAGTCTCTCACTGACTGGTAACTAAAATCATCAGGAAGGTCGATGTATCCACATTTGCCGAAAGCGTACTTGATCATATCTTGGAATCTGGGTGATTCCAACTGATTTCGTGTTACCCCAATCAAGTGAGCACTGGAATATTGATTTGTCATGTCTAGCTTGTCTCCAAGTCCTTCATTCCGAACATGCTTGTGGGCACGCTTCACCATCATTTTTCTGTAAAGAATATATCCCACATCGAATGGCTGTCCATAGGAAGTACAGCCTGGAGTGATTGTTCCTGGATGTAAGTCAGGACACTCTTGATACAAGTCCGAATCTCTCATGATGGCTGCGTCGTCCTTCAACAAAAGATACGAAGTTCCAACGTCTCGAACAAGATGTGTCACGTATTCCTTGAATATTGCCTTTGTCATAATTCCTGACTTGTTGGCTCTGATTATGACTCCAGGGATCTGAGGGATTTTACATTGGACCCTTGATCCAAATTTCCCGGATGGTTCGCGGAGCACAATGACAGTCGTCCCACGAGTTTTCCTGATGCCAAAATCGCTTCCTGGACTGTGTAAGAATGTATCACTTTTGATTCGCATCTTACTTGAGTTTCAACATTTTTTACTCCACGTTGAGTTAGAGTTCGTGGTGTTAGTAATTCATAATTGAATCCATTTTAATCAAGATTCACAATTTGATCAAGATTGTAGTTATCCTCTCCAATCTTCCGGCTGATTTGTTGAATGTAGCTGTCGAATTTGTTTGAACGTTCCAGTGCTTTTGTTTTGGCTGCCATTGTCATGATTTTTGTGATTTTTCTGGAACCCCATTTCATTTCTCTCAATAGTCGGCGGATCCAGAATCGGGATGGCTTGAAACCAGTAACCCCTAGCTTCCGCGATTGTTCCAAGGCTTCCACGGCAATGCCTTCTTCAGTGATCCTGAAAAAATTCGGAGCAGCGCGTTGATTTTTGCACCATGCTTTGACAGATTCTCGGAGTTCTGCTAGTTTGATCCGCTTGGATGCCTTGTCCAGGAATAGTTTCATCTGAATAATGTCACTTGTACAGATGTCAACTCTTGCCACACGTTTCTCATTCTTGAGTTTGCGACCACTGGATGCGTTGTTATAAGCTGCTACATTATCCCGCAATTTCGTTTCACTCCATGATTTCCAAAATGAGGTTTCCTGAGAAGGATTTGGGTCCAAGTAATCGTAATCAGGATCGCCTTCGGTACCCGAAGCAGTTCCTTGTTGACTTGATGTCGTTTCCAAGGGCTGGAATTGAGTATTATCTTCGAACGTAACATAATCGTCTATGGTCATTGTAATGTCCTGGAGAACAGATTTTGTCACCATCAACTTGATGACCTTGTGAACCTTCTTTGCAATCTAGAGAATCAATTTTCTAGATGTAAGTCAACGATATTGCAAATTGGCTAACACAACTTTTCATTCAAGCTAGTCACAGGCTATAAGTCAGGGTTGCTGGCTTTCTAAATTCGTCATTGCAAACGTTGAACGTATAGAAATGAAAACGTATGTCCTGGAGTCCCTATATGCGGGTAGCGGTCAAACTACACATTTTCAAATGGGTTAAGTAGTATTTTCTTTCAAAGTTTCTCAAAACAGACAGCGTATGGAACCAATCTTTCGTCTCTACGCCAATCCTGTGCAAAATGGTGGGGTGTTTACACTACGTCTACATGCTGAATCTTAAAGTTCATGACCACCTCTTACACCTAAAGCTTTGAAACAAATGTCGAACTATGTGGTTCTTCACATCAAAACGACACTTGTAAATGCAAAACAGCCACGGTCTAGAGGTTTCTAGAGGTTTCTAGATCGTTTCTACCAGACGAGCTGTCGGTAAGTTGGAGGGGGATACCTTTCAAACGATATGCTACGTGCCCCTCTTTTCAATTGCCAATTTTGAGTTGGACCCCACCTGGGACCCTACGGGAACCCTGAGGTAAACATTATCATTTCGATAAATAGCACTTTTCAAATAATGAAACACGTGTTTTAGAATTTTGACACCTGTATCACAGTTTTGGAATTCTAGTGGTGGCCATGCACTGTTAGCTGCAGACTGTTTTCAAACTTTGAATCTTCCGCCATTTCGTACAGAGCTTGATTAGAGCTGTGAGACTTCTGTTATCGTTTTTCTTTTAACACTAGCTTTCAAACGATATGCTACTTGCCCCTCTTTTCAATTGCAAATTTTGAGTTGGACCCGGACCCCACCTGGGACCCTGCGGAGACCCTGGGGCAAATATTTTTACTTCGTTAAATTATGCTTTTACAATGATGAAACAGGTGTTTTGGCGTTTTAGCATAGGTTTCAACTTTTAGGGGTAGCAACGTACTTTATATGTACACCTGCTATAGAAAACAGGTCAAAATGTTCTATATATTTTAGCCCCTGCAAAGGCGGGGTCACTTCCGGGTAAAAAACGAACACCTGTTTTGGAACTTGCTCGAGAAGTCCTATCAGGAAATATATAGAATCTCTCCCAATTCAAGGTGCAGTTTCGATATCATCCCTGGTCAGACTGAAACATCTTGAGATGGATATTCGACCCAACAAAAACGGTAAGTGGTGGAAATTTCATAATGAGAAACTGTATAATTTATACCGTTTACCAAACATTGTTAGGGTCATCAAGTCTAGGAAGCTTAGGTGGCCAGATCACGTAGACAGAATGGAAGAAAGTAGAAACTCATTCAAAATTCCAACCAAAGGAAATCCAATCGGAAAACGATCATTAGGAAGGCGCAGGCGCAGATAAAAGGACAATATTAAGTAGGTTTTCGCAGAAATAGGAATACAAAGTAACTGGATTCAGTTTGCTAAAAATAGAAGTCATGAAGAGCTTTTATGAACGTGGCATTGAACCTTCGTGTTCCACAGGCCATAGAGTTAGTTAGTTAATGAACAACAAAAGCAACGGAGAAGAAAATGGAAGGAAAACAGACAGAACTTACATTTAAACGTACCATCCCGGCATTCATCTGATAGATCACAGGAAAAACCTTGAAAAACTCAGTTGAGTTGGCTGTATATTGGGTTGCAGATAACGCTAACCACTGTTTATTTTAATCGCTCTATTGTGACACTCGTCTCTATGGTCTTTCCATTCATCTTATGCATTATTCTGCTTAAATCAACACGATACGAATTCAGAAACGCCAGCGCAGTTAAATCGCTCATGCTCTTTAAAGGAACTAGAACAACAGATGTCTTTCGCTTCTCAATCGTCTGCCTAACACCTCAAACTATTAGACTACACCACATCAGCACCACTAGATACTCTTGCAAGGTAAACAAGAACAGTAACAAATTCATACAAAAGTAATAGCGGTACAAGAGCTAAACCTTGTGGTACACCTTCGTACATATTATCTTCCTTTTCCAAAGTATTATATACCATTTCTGAAAACAAGTAATAAAATTATGATTAGATTTTGTATTATTGTCATGGTTACGTAGAAATATGACTAATGCGCTCCTGTGCATTTTGTATACAAATGTAAATATTGACAGAGCAGTACACAACTCTTATAACAACTATAGCTATGACACTAGTTTCGTTTACCTGAGTTTCATAAATGGGGTTAATTAGGGTCTAAATTAGGGTTCTCTAGGGGTGGGGGAAGTAGGATGCTGATATGTTTTATTGTTGACAGGAATGTGAACAATAGAAGGGAGGAAGCTCTGCAGAATAAGGGCTGGCATAAAACTCAAATAGTGACTTAACACGTACCATTGGATCCGGGATGAGATACAGAAGTATCTCGAAGTGTAAGTGGTACCTCTACGAGGAAAAACGGTGATCATTGTACGTATACGGGTAGACAGGGTCGTTGAACAAGCAGCCTCGGGCATGCCTGGGGCTCTCGGATTGGACTGGATTCTGGCGAGCTTTGGTCATACCGTGGGATTTGGTAGCCTATGTGAGCTTATCTCAGGAATCTAGATAACGGCAAGCATGAGCATAAGGTGATTTTGTCTTAACAGTCAGGCACAATCCCTGCAGAACATTGGAAGACCTGACTCTCTAGCAGACCGCCTCGACCAGTAGGTTAACTGGTAGGCACTCAAGACTTCGGTCTGGCCGCGCAGTAGGCGTATCTCACTTCCTTAAAGAATGGAGTTTACATCACAATTGCATACCTTAACGGAGCACCACGTGCATTAGAACGTAACCTCCACATCTGAGGGACCATGAGCCGGATGCATTTAGCGATGCCAACTCATAACTTAGGCTGCACTGTCGCAGCACACCTAGCCAGCGTGCGAAGTGTGGAAGTAGACCACTTGGTCCTAATATGCACATTAGGTAAGAAGGCAATTTATAGTTTGCTGCAATGGTGTGAGAACATGCACTATATTGGTGGCACCACTCTTATTATGGATGAGGATGATTTTATAAATCGTGTGTCCTTCGCACTGTAAGTCATCGGTAAATTTCATCTGAATATCGAGGTTCAGCTCTTCGTATAATGACAGATAACGTGGGAAATTGTTTTGGTGGAGGAGGTTGCTTACGACGTAAAGAAGTGAGGCTGGTGATGATTGATTGTTTATCAAATATATCAAAGTATGCTGTTTCAGATTATGATGGCGAACTTGGGATCTATAGACTTGAAGACATAGCCGTCGCGCGTTTTTACAACTTCTTAGAGTGGTATGTTTGGTAGATATTTACATATCTAGGAGATAAGGAGTTTTTCGGTGGGGAAGTTAATATCATAGTTTTGGAGTTAAAAAGAGTGGAGAGATGGAGCAGAGTGGTATGAGATATTGAGATTCTCAGATGTCTTCCGTGATGATGAGATGCCGTTGGCTTCCATATCTGAAGAGTAAGAAGCGAAAAGAAAATGCTGAGTATATCTATATCCTATAGTATATCTGTATAGTATAGGATATACAGATGGTGATCAGAAAAATGGAAACACCTGTAGTTGGCAACACGTCAGATGTATGGGTTGGCAGTAGTGTCGCCGCTGGTGGTGTGTTAGGTCGGTCTCCATACTACGTCACGCGCAGTGGAACAGCAGTGCCCAGTGGCTGCAGCAGACGGAGGTAGTGTAAAATGGGAGACCTCTCAGATTTTCAAAGAGGGCAAATTGTTGGTGCGCGGTTATGTGGAGTGAGTGTGACGGCAGTGACTACTGTGTTAGGTGTGTCGCGTGGGACAGTGTCGAAGGCCTACACAAAACACGGGAAAACCACATCGGGGAAGCGGAACAGTGGGCGGAAGAAAATCATGAGTGACAGATTACGCCGGGTATTAAAGCGCATTGTCACGCAGAACCGTCGTGCCACTGCGGAGCAAGTGACGGAGGAACTCAATCAGCACCTCCCCACCCTGTTTCGACAATCACAGTCCTCCGCGAATTACATGACATGAACTTACGGGGTCGTGTTGCACCGGCCAAACCGCTCATCAGGGACTATAACGCTTTCGCACGCCGCAAATGGTGCCGCGACCATGCAACTTGGACCGTTGAGGACTGGAAACGTGTGATATAGTTGGATGAGTCATCCTTCACCCTATTCCCAACCACGGGCCGTGTTTATGTGTGGAGAACGCCCAAAGAAGCTTATGATCTGCAGTGTCTCCGCCGAACTGTGAAACATGGCGGCGGCTTGGTGATGCTGTGGGCCGCCATATCATGGTTTTCATTGGGTCCTGTGGTCACACTTAGCAGACGAATCACTGCCAACGATTATGTCGCAATTTTAGGAGACCACTTGCATCCTATGGTCCGGATGTTGTTCCCGGGCTATGGCACCATCTTCCAAGATGATAATGCACCCATTCACACAGCTGGCGTTGTTGCAGCGTGGTTTGAGGAACATCGGGATGAAGTTCAACACCTTCCCTGGCCCGCCCAATCCCCAGATCTCAACATAATTGAACATCTGTGGTCCGTCTTGGAAACACGACTCCGGCGACGATTTCCACCTCCATCCTCTCTCACAGAACTGGCCGATGCCCTGCACGAAGAATGGTGTAAAATGCCACTTGCTACCATTCACGACCTCTATGCCTCCATCCCACGTCACATCAAGGCTGTTCTGAAGGCGAAAGATGGCCCGACACCACATTAATCTGGTAAGTTGCAATTTCGTTCAGGTGTTTAAATTTTTCTGATCACCATCTGTAGATATACTATATCTATAGTATAGTATAGATATATATACTATACTATATTGATAGTATAGATCAATAATATAGTACATATCTATACTATTGATCCTAGATATTTGGAAGTATCCACTTTATCAAAAGTGTTATTTAATATTTCAACGCATTCATAATTTGCCGTATTACTATCCCGACACACTTCCATGTCTTTAGTTTTCTCTGCACTTACTTCTAAACTCAAGTCACTGCAAGCGTTTAATAAGACCTCTGCATTTCTTTCTATTGTTTTCCTATAATCCCCTATTAAATTTACATCAGGATACGCCATAACCTGGTGGGCACTGGTTGTTATCAGCTCTAGGCACTGGTTGTTATCTATGATTTTCCTTATAGTGTATCCCAGGACAAAGTTGAATAATAATGGCGACAACGCATCTCCTTGTTTGAGGCCACTCTCGACCTGGAAGCTCGTGGGAAAAAATGTCCTACTTGGACCTCACTTTATTATTCATTTAAACATACATTAATTAATCTAATTAGCTTTTTCAGTATTCCAAATTCTGTAAGGACGTTGTACAATGTTTCTCTCCTAACCGAGTAGTAAGCCTTTCTAAAATCAATAAATAGTTGATGTACCTGGGTATTGTATTGAAACTACTTTTCGAGTATTTCGGGAATGGTAAATATTTGGTCGATAGTTGATCGATTTTGTCCAAATCCGCACTGATAATCTCCAATAATT
This sequence comes from Thermobia domestica, assembly GCF_964235325.1. Classification (NCBI taxonomy): domain Eukaryota; kingdom Metazoa; phylum Arthropoda; class Insecta; order Zygentoma; family Lepismatidae; genus Thermobia; species Thermobia domestica. Next base: position 368,548,296 of record NC_137454.1, read on the forward strand.
TCATCTGCGTATGGGGTCAATCTTGCTAATAGAATGTTTGAGTAATTATTACAGTCAGTTTTGTCGCCTTTCTTGTGAGTTGGAACAATGATTGATTCTTTCCACTCTTATGGCAATTCTTCCTTGTTCCAGATAAGGAGAATGAGTTTGTGTATGTTGTTCCACAATTTTTCGCCTCTAGCTAAAGTTAACTCTGCCGAAATTTTGTCTACACCCGGGGATTTGTGTTTCTTTAATTTCTTTATAGTGTTTTCTACTTCTACTCGATTGGGTTCGGGAATATACGGTTCTGTGACGTGTATCTCCCTTTCTACACACGTATAAGTTTTTGGCTGCGGGTTAAGTAAATCGTCAAAGAAAATCTTTCCATCTGTATCCGTGACAACTGTTCGTCAGCTTTCTTTAATACGTAAGCACGAGGCTGATAGCATTTCTTAAATTCGCTGAATCCCTTATACATGTCCCGAATGTGATTATTTTTACTATTATCTTCAAGTTCCTTAATTTTAGCTTTCAAAAATCGCGTTTCTTTGTTCTAAAAGTTTTGGAAGTTTCCCGCCTGACGTCTACGAAATTTTGTGTAGATATTTCATTCGGATTTTGTAGCCAACGTAATTTTGCCTTTTTTTCTCTTCTCTACTAGTTTAATGCATTCCTGGTCGAACCATTGTTTGTTCCTCGTATTTCAGCATGTCCCAATTTTTCTTTTGCTAAAATTTTCATGCTATCTCTGATTTCAATCCAAGTATCCTCAACACTAGTGCACTTCGAATCTTCTAAAGCCTAGAATCTATTCGAAAGTTCAATCTGGTATACATCTCTTACCTGGCTTCTTCTAATTTCTTTAAATCTCTCAGTTTTCAGACATTGAATATTTCCTTTAATCAACGATAATCTCTCTCTTATTATCGCTGCTACCACGTAGTGATCAGTGTCACAATCAGCTCCTAAACGACCGGACATCAATTATGCTAGATTGCCTTCTTCTATCTACTAAAACGTGATCAATTTGATTATGTGTTTTCCCGTCTGGTGATGTCCAAGTGTATTTATGAACGTCGCGATGTGGGAATTTTGTACTCTTCACGATAAGGCTTTTGGATGTTGCAAAATTCACGAGTCTAACACCATTGTCATTACTTTTCTTATGCAGACTTTTGTTCCCTATTACCGATTTATAAATATGTTCTCGTCCTATCTTCGCAATGAAATTCCCTTATAGAATTTTCAAATGGTATCGCTGAAGTTGATTAAATGTCCGGTCCTCTTCTTCGTAAAAACTGTCTTTTATATCATCATCCTTATTTTCTGTTGGGGCATGTATACACGACTCCAAAAGTGCATTACCACTTGCTCTCCTCCTTTTCCTGCAATAGCAGGCAACCCAGAAAGCTCGGCGGTCAGGTTGGTTGCGAATTCGAAAGGCGTTGGACCAAACCTCAATTTTGTAACAAATATATTAGTGTGACAAACTCCAAATAAGAGAATAAAACAAATTGTTAAGAATGACAATTTTATTATCGTGACGGAGTTGGATGACATCAAAAGTTACAAAATGATCTTACTTAAGCAGTTCAAACAAAATGAATGACAACAAACAGATACCAGAGGAAAGCATTTCTCTTTCCCCAAAAAAAAAATCTCATAAAAACGAAAACGTTACATAATGTAAAGTTTTAATATAAAACCCACACAAATATTTAAAAAGTTGACACCCGAAAGGTAAGAACAACTGAACCGCAGTGAATGAAATTGTGCACAGATATTTAAAACAAAATGAGGGACACGGGTTTCATATTTTCTTATAAAAAACGGTTGGAGGGGCACGGACCCCTCCAAACACTTGATCACGAAATATCAATAGTGCTAGTAACAGTACGTCAGATGTGTGTAAAGGACAGGAAGAATTCCAACGAAACTTTACGTGTGGGCAACACGCAAAAAATAAACCAATACGGACACTTTCATTTTCCAGGAGAAAACGGTTTTACAGGGCAAAAGCCCCACCTAAAGTTTTAAAGTTGAAGCTCGATAGGCAAAAAGAAGTGAACCGAAGTGAATGAAATTGTTCACAGATATTGCAGACGCAAAATAAGGATACAGGTTCCGTAGTTTCCTGGATAAAACGATTGGATGGGGCACCGACACCTCCAAACCTTTGATCACGAAATATCAAAAGTGCTAGTAACAGTATGTCAGATGTGTGTAAAGGACATGAAGGATTGCAAGGAAACTTTGTGTATGGATAATAGCGCAGAAAAAAGGAATACGGTTTGTTTTCTATTCTGCGGAAAATGGGTTTCAGGGACAAAAGAACGCGCTCCAAAATTTCAAAATTTGACGCCCGAAAAGTAAGAGAAGTGAACCAAAGTGAACCAACCAATTTTGTACAGGTATTGTAGTCACAAAATGAGGGACTACGGGTTTCGTATTTTCCTGGAAAAGACGGTTAGGTCGGTCACGGATCCCTCCAAACCTTAGATCAAGAAATATCAAAAAGTGCTAGTAACAGTATGTCAGATGTGTGTAAAGGGCATGACGAATTGGAATCAAACTATGCGCATGGACAATGTGGAAAAAATGAAGGTATCATTTTTATTTATTTTCTGCGTAAAAACGGTTTAAGGGGGCAAAAGCCCCCACCGAAAGTTTTGAAAATTGAGGCCCGAAAGGCAAAAAGAAGTGAGCCGAAGTGAATGAAATTGTACACAGATATTTAGACATAAAATTAGGGAATACGGGTTTCGTATTTTCCTTGAAAAGGGGGTTGGGTGGGGCAGGGTACCCACCAAACATTTGATCACGAAATATCAAAAGTGCTAGTAACAGTATGTCAGATGTGTGTAAAGGACATGACGAATTGCAACGAAGCTATGCGCATGGACGATTTGCAAAAAAGGAAGGTATACGTTTTATTTATTTTCTGCGGAAAAACAGTTTAAGGGGCCAAAAGCCCCCACCGAAAGTTTTGAAATTTGAGGCCCGAAAGGCAAAAAGAAGTGAGCCGAAGTGAATGAAATTGTACACAGATATTGTATATATAAAATTAGGGAATAGGGGTTTCGTATTTTCCTTGAAAAAAGGGTTAGGTGGGGCAGGGTACTCTCCGAACACTTGATCAGGAAATATCAATAGTGCTAGTAACAGTACGTCAGATGTGTGTAAAGGACAGGAAGAATTGCGAATTTTCACGGTTTACTTCAATTTCGCATGCATTCGAGAGTACTAGGTCCAGTGTACGGTTATTGGTATTTTGTATATTATTATACATAGTTAAATTATAGAGTGACAGGAAATTGAGGAGTCTTTTACATTTAGTTGAGGAATGAGTGAAGTCAAACATAGAATTGCTAGCTCTGTGACCTAGTTTGCTTTTCGTTTTCAGTAAACTAGACAGACAAAAGGAAGAGTAGAGGCTTACTTCCAGAAAATTGTGTTCGAGGGTGGGGGTCACACAGGCCCGAATCCACGGGCAGTTTAGGGGGCCGGGCTCACCCTAAATTTTTACATGAGATTGAAACATGAGCATTAAAGTAGTCAGCCATTAGAATTTATTTTTTTTTGTCTTAGAATGATACCAGATTCGACTTCTGGTGTAAGCTCAACTTTTAGTCCTGTGTCATTTGCAGGTCTTGTCTCATACAGATTCGTTGAAAAACCTCTAAACATGTGCTGTGACTAGTATACAAACTAAAGTTTTTTTTAGCAAAAGAGATATGCATTTCTTGCTTTAGACTCTGCCCTGTAATCCAGTTTTTCTGGAGGCGAGATAGTATGTTGGGAACGGTCGATCAGATTCAAGCTGAGAACCCACATCAAAAAGACCTTCCTTTATAACCTTGGTGTTGTATAAGGACGAAAAACAAAAATATAACGATAGTTCCAGTAATAGATATTCTAGGAAAGAGTTTTGTAGCTGGTTTTGAAATAGAGAAAGGACAGTGTCTGAGCTTTATTAATATTACTAGCATATATTACCCGCTTCGCTGAGTTGAAATGAAAATTTAAATGCACAACTCCGTATTTCATGTGTTTAGTACCCGTGAAATATGCTGTTTTCGTTTTTAATGGCATTGATTTAAAAACAGCATCGCAAAGATCATTGATCATCTCGGCGACCCCAAAAATCATGGATTCGACACCAATAATGGTCATTTTCGGTCATTTATATGTATATTTCCTCCTCCCCCATTTTGCGGGCCATGGCATCGAAAGTGTCACTGTTTATCTCAGCGACCCCCCACAAATGTGGATTCAGCACTCGGTCATCTTCCATCATTTTTAAATATCTCTTTCTCCCTCTCCCCCAAATTGTGGGGTTGAATTTGAATTTAAACGAGATAGAAAGTACCACTGTTCATCTAAGCGATCCAGAAAACTATAAATTCGACACTGATAGCGGCCATTATCGATCATTTTATATATATCACTTTCTCGCTTTCCCGCAAGTGGCGGAGCTGATCTTGCATTTAAGCCGGATCGAAAATGTCACAGTTCATCAGAATGATCCCGAAAACTATGAATTAGACACTAATATTGGTCATTTTCGATTATTATTATATATAGCTCCCCTACCCCCGTGCTGCGGCACACGGCATCAGAATATTCACTGTTAATCTCTGCTACTCCTAAAACTATGGATTCGACACTAATATTAGTCATTTTTGATCATTTTTAAATGTTTATCCTTTCTCCTCCATTGCACCCTTCCCCTCCCTAATTATTAAGGCTGAACATAGATTGAAACAGCATCAGAAGTGTCACTGTTTGTCTCATTGACCCCGAAAACTATGGAGATTCAACAATAATATCGGTCATTTTTGATCATTTTTAAATTTCTCTCCGTCCTTCTCCCCTACGTTGCTTCGTCAAAGTGAATAGACTAAAGTAATCCCTGCCCCTAAACTCATGTATGCTGAAAATTTGATTTAGATCGGTCAGGTGGTTCAAGATTGAAGTCACAAAGGCAGTCATTTATATTTTATTTTTTTACATATATTTCCCCCTCCCCCTCCCCTACGTTGGCTCGTCAAAGTGAAACGGTAAAAATACACTCAAGGCCCGACCTTCATGTATATGAAAAATTAGATCGAGATTGGTTGAGTGGTTCAAAAGTTATTAGGTTTTACTAGTTTTTATTTATACGTCCCCCTCCCCTCCTCCTAGAATGTACCGTTAAAGTGAAATTAGGAAAACGTTTCCAGATCCGAACCTCATATATCTTGAAAATTTGATTGCGATCGATCAGATAGTTCAATAGTTATTAAGTTACAAAAATAGTCACTTACAGTCTTATAGAAATTGGTATTTATATATCTCCCCTCCTTCTCCGCCCCCACGTTGCTCCGTCAAACTTAAATTACAAAAACGATCCCATTTCTGAGGCTCATCTATGTGGAAAATTTGATCAAGATCGGTAGAATGGTTCAGGAGTTATTAAGATTTATTTATTTTTACATTCCTCCTCTCAGTTCTACCATCAAAGTGAATAGCCTAACCACCCCAGCCGTGAAACTCCTCCATGTTACAAATTTGATCAAGATCTGTTATGCGGTTTGGGAGATTTAGAGTCAAAACATAGTGTTTTTCAATTTTATATATATTGAAATTATTGTAAAATCCATAGTTTTCGATATTAGTGTAAAATCCATAGTTTTCGCGGTCGCTGAAATATATATATATTAGTAGTGTCGAATCTAAATATTTTCCTATGGGGGCAAGGTAAAATTTTACGGCACTTTCCACCAGCCCCTCCCCCCTTTCCAACAGAACGGCGGATGCATCGCTTTTTCCACTAGCAATCCTCTACATTGAAACTTTTCCCAAATAGGCAGTACTGGCTTCGATAGAAGGAAAAAATGGGGCCGGATCGGGGTAGGGGAAGAGAAGATTCACAGTGTTAGGCAAATTTCAATTGAGTTAACAATTAACAATTAATCTGTAAATTTAATTGTTAATTGCAATTAACAACTGAAGTAAGTAATGGTTAATTGTTAATTGCAGTTGGCCATTAATAAAGGAGAATCAATTGCAATTAATCAACCGATTAAAAGTAATTACAGTGGAAAGTAATTGCAATTGAATTCAGTCATTCAATTGCAATTGAAATTAATTGGCAATTAATTCAATTGCAGTTGCTTTCCACAGCAATTACTTTCAATTGATTGATCAATTGCAATTGATTTTCACTGATTAATTTTTAACACTGTAGTTCAGAGAGGGTGTGGGGCAATGAAAACTTTAGCCACGACCAGTTGACCTACCACCCATCGTGACCCACGACCCACCGTGACCCACTCTGACCCACCACCCACCATGAACCATCCTCACCCACTGTGACCCACAGACCTGTAGAAACCCATTATCATCAATTCTGACCCATAATTCATGCCCTCTTCTCTACTGACTAAAGAGTTTAAACTTGTAATAAAACAACGCTATGAAATTATCACTCATTGGAATTTGAATTTCTACGATCAATCACTCAAGCACCGCTCTATTACAATAACGGTGGATCTGACCTTTCTAATATAAATAAAATAGAGTTTGTTTGAGTGTCTGTCTGTCTATCTGTGTGCGGCCTGTGAACCAGACGAGTGGACGAAAGTTTTATAAATTTGGTCACGGGTAGCTTGGTCTAGGCCCCAGATCAAGACGAAGAGTGTTTTTTTTTCAACCGGGACCGGCCTGGGGACCAGACAAGTTGGCCGAGAGTAACCAAATTTTGGCCACGAATACCTTTGTTCAGGACCCAGATCAAGGCGAAGCGTTTTTGACTAAATTCGAACCAGGGGGTCTCAGGGGGCGTTTACCTGGACAAGTAAAAGTAGTAGAAAATGACCGAAATGAGTGTCGATTTGATAGTTTTCGCGTTCGCTGAGATCAATGGTGAAACTCCGATCGCATTAACTTTCAAATTCACCCTATTCGGCTGCGGACCGGGGGTCAACTGAGGAAAAGGGATACCGAAACGTAAAAGTAATCTAAAATGACCGATATTAGTGTAAAATCCATAGTTTTCGCGGTCGCTGAGATAAATGGCGATACTCCCACAGGCGTTGACTTCCAAATACAGCAGCCATCGGCTGCGGGCCAGAGGCGTTGTTTTTTTCAAAATTGGAACCAGAGGATCATAGGGGCTTTTACCGGGATATGTAAAAGTAGTAGAAAATGGCAGATGTTAGTGTCACATTCATAGTTTTCGCGGTCGCTGAGATAAATGGCGATACTGTCATTAGCGATTATTTTCTAATTCAGCCACCATTGTATGCGGGCCGGGAGTCACCGGGGGTGAATTGCGAGACATGTAAAATTATGAAAAATGACCGATATTAGTGCCAAATCCATAGTTTTTACTGTGGCTGAGATGAATGGTGATACTTCCACAGGCGTTGACTTTCAAATACAGCCGCCATCGGCTGCGGGCCAGAGGCGTTGTTTTTTCAAAATTGGAACCAGAGGATCATAGGGGCTTTTACCGGGATATGTAAAAGTAGTAGAAAATGGCAGATGTTATTGTTACATTCATAGTTTTCGCTGTATCGGCTGGAGGTCAGAGGGGATTTTTTCACAATTGGAACCAAGGGGGTCTCAGGGGGCGTTTACCGGGACATGTAAAAGTAGTAGAAAATGACCAATATTTGTGTCGAATCCATATTTATCGGGATTTCTCAGATGTATAGTGACATCCCCAATAGTGTTTACGTTCAAATTGAGCTCCCATCGGCCTTCCCAATGAAAACACATGTACGTTGTTGGGTATATATTCACACAAAATATATCCAATTTTAAAAATGTTTCTTAATTGTTCTTCCGTTGTTCAGTTTGTTTACATTGATACTTAATCTGATCAGTGCGAAGAACGGGCATAACAGCTAGTAGGAAATGGTAAAGTTTCTCATGGGCCAAATTACAATGAATTCAATTACATAGATAATTATTATAATTATCATTGATAATTATTACCTTGTTGAATTATAGATACTTTTCAGTGAAAAAAGGATTAAAATTTGAAATCCAAAATCAAGGTAAAGGAGACCAACGTAAATGAAAAAAGTATAAAATTTTTCATATAATTAAGCGTACCGAAACTTAAAATTTCCATGTAATTAAGCTTACTGTACAAATTGTATATCTCTTTTTCCCATAATTTAATTTCCTTGTGCTCTGAAGGCTAAACACAAGCTTCAGCAATTATTATAATAGAAAGCAGTGGATATATAATGCGAAGCACTGTATTTTGTTTCTCAATTTGTTTCTCAACTAACATCGATCGTTTTCGATTATTTTTTACAAATCAACCCACTACCAATTTCCCATATGTAGAAAGTCCTTCCTTCCATAAAAGAGATTTTAAAAAACGCAAGGACATGTTCTGTTTATTTTTAGCTCCATAAATTGACGTCGACTTTCGTGTCGAGCCGAGTTTGACAAATAGCTCCGTTCAGCTCGTTTTAACTCGTTTTGAAATCATGATCTGATTATACTGGAAAGGGCAACCATGAAAAATGTAAACAGTAATGTGGAATACTTTTAGTGGTGCTCATGACTGGGTTGCATTTTGTCTCGTACTTTTAGTGCATCTTGAGGGGTACTTTTAGTGCATCTCGTCTCGTCTCGATAGCGAAACGACTATAGATTTTTATAACGAGACGGCATCAAATGCCGTGAGCACCGGCGTCATTAACTTGTTCCGCAACCAACGAATTTCGGGATGGTTTTTTGGCATAGTTTTGTGCCATTTTGTACGCCTATTCTCACTTTTTGTGCGTCACCGCAAGTGGATCAAAGTGAGCCTACAAATATGGCGAAACAAGTTTTTTTTTTATTTTCTGCGGAAATACGGTTTTAGGGGGCAAACGCAACCACCCAAAATTTTGGAAGTTGAGGTCCGAAAGGCCAGAGGAAGTAATCCGAAGTGAATGAAATTGTGCACAGATATTGTAGACATAAAATGAGGAAATACGAGTTTCTTATTTTTCTGAAGAAGAAAAAACGCATAGGTGAGACCCAGACCCCTCCAAAACTTAGATCGTGAAATATCAAAAGTGCTAATAACAGTATGTCAGAGTACTTGAAAGACATGAAGAATTTGAACGATATATTTTGTAGGGACAATACGCAAAAAATAAACGAATATGTTTTTTATTTTGTGCGGAGAAGCTGTTTTAGGGGGCAAAAGCCTCCTCCAAAAATTTTTGAAATTTGTGGCCCAAAAGGCAAGAAGAAGTGAACAGAAGTGAATGAAATTGTGCACAGATATTGTAGACGTAAAATGAGACAATTAGGTTTCGTATTTTCCTATTAAAAACCGTTGAGTGAGTAACAAACCTTTTGAACCGTTGATTACGAAATATCAAAAGTGCAAATAAGCATACGTCAGAAGTTCGTAAAGAATATGGATAATAGCAACGAAGCTTCGTATAGGGACAATTTGCAAAGCAATAAGTTAAACGTGTTTTAATATTTGCGGAGAAACAAAGTTGGGGCCTATTCCCCATCCGAAAAAAGTAAATATTACCGTAATAGCGCAGGAAGGAGTGGACTGAAGCAAGTGAAATTGTGTGTAGATATTGTATAGTCCCTATGTAAAATAGGGCATTTTCGTGTTTCTCAAGTGCCTCTATCCGTTTTGCTTCAAATTTGGCTGATCAATAGCAAACTGAACATAAATCAATACGTGTTCTTGTTTATGCGCAAAAACTTTGTAAGCGTTAAAGCTGCTTCCTGAAATACTATAAAATACGCTATAGTGTTTTTGCTTGTATTCGATCTGCCAAATTGAAAAAATCGGATGGAGACAAGACACTTGTGAAACACGAAAGCCATATATTACATATCCAATATCTACATACAATTTTGTTCGCTTCGGTCCACTCCTCTCGCTACTCAACGCCATGGTCCATTCAACAGTTTTTTATTCTTTCAAGAAAATACGAAACACGTATTCTCTCGTCTTACCTCTATAATATTTGTGCACATTTCATTCACTTCGGTCCATTTCTTCTTGCCTTTCGGGTCAAATTCCAAAATTTTGGACGGGGGCTCTTGCCCACAAAAACCATTTTCCCCCGAAAATTAAAAAAACGTATTCGTTTATTTTTATACTATTATTTATAGACAAAGTTTCATTGAAATTTTTCATGTCCTCTAGACACATCTGACATACTCTTACTAGCACTTTTGATATTTCGTGATCAAAGGTTTGGAGAGGTCCGTGCCCCACCCAACCTTTTTTTTTAGGGAAATACGAACCCTGTATTCCGTCATTTTATGTTTACAATAACTGTGCAAAATTTCATTCACTTCGGTTCACATCTTCTTACCTTTCGGGCGCGAACTTTGAAAATTTTGTGTGGGTTCTATTGCTCCCTAAAACCGTTTTTTCGCAGAAAATAGAAAAAAGTATTCCTTTATTTTTTGCGTATTGTCCGTACACCAAGATATGTCGCAATTCTTCGTGTCCTTTACACACATCTGACACATTGTTACTAGCACTTTTGATATTTCATGACGAAAAGTTTGGAAGGGTCCGTGCCCCACCCAGCCGTTTTTTCCAGGAAAATACGAAACCCGTATTCCCTCATTTTACATCTACAATATCTGTGCACAATTTCATTCACTTCGGTTCACTTCTTCTTGCCTTTCGATCAACAACATTCAAAATTTTGGGTGGGGGCTTTTGCCCCCTAAAACCCTTTTTCTGCAGAACATAAAAAAACCGTATTCGTTTATTTTTTTCGTATTGTCCATACACAAAGTTATATTGCAATTCTTGATGTCATTTACATACATCTGACATACTGTTACTAGCACTTTTGATATTTCATGATCAAAGGTTTGGAGGGGTCCGTGCCTCACCCAGCCGTTTTTTCCAAGAAATTACGAAACAGGTATTCCCTCATTTTACGTCTAAAATATCTGTGCAAAATTTCATACCCATCGGTTCATTTCTTTTTGTCTCTCGGGCGTTAAGTTTCAAAATTTTGGGTGGGAGATTTTGCCCCCTAAAACCGTTTTTCCGCAGAAAATTTTAAAAAACGTATTTGTTAATTTTTGTGTATTGTCCAAACGTAAAGTTATGTTGCAATTCTTCATGTCCTTTACATACACCTGACATACTGTTACTAGCAATTTTGATATTTCGTGATCAAATGTTTGGAGGTGTCCGTGCCCCTCGAACCGTTTTTTTTTTTTTTTTTTAGGAAAATACGAAACCGTATTTCCTCATTTTACGTCTGCAATATCTGTGCAGAATTTCATTTACTTCGGTTCAGTTGTTCTTGCCTTTCGGGTGTCAACTTTATAAATTTTGGGTGGGGCTTTTATATTGAACGTTTACATTATGTAACTTTTTCTTTTTTATGAGATTCTTGTTTGGGGAGAGTAGAGAAATGCTTTCCTCTGGTATCTCTTTCTTGCCATTCATCTTGTTTGAACTGCTTAAGTAAGATAATTTTGTAACTTTTGATGTCATTTAATTCCGTCACGATAATAAAATTGTCATTCTTAACAATTTGTTTTATTCTTTTATTTGCAGTTTGCCACACTGATATATTTGTTACAAAATTGAGGTTTGGTCCAACGCCTTTCGAATTTACAACCAACCAAACCGCCGAGCTTTTTGGGTTGCCTGCTATTGCAGGAAAAGGAGAATAGCAGGTGGTAATGTACTTTTGGAGTCGTGTATACATTTAAAACAATAATATCACACCGCCGACCTTGATTCGATTATAGACTGTGGAAAAAATAGATTTCTAATGAGGTCTCCAGGTGAGATGTTTGTGCAAGAGAAGTCATAGGTATTTTGCTGTGTTGGAAGGATGAATTTGTATTCCTTGAACGTGGAGATTCAGCAGAGTTGGATTCCAGTGAACCCTAGTACGTTTGCCAGGAACCACGAGTATTTTTCGGCGTTTCTAATAAGTCGATATTTGAACCATCAGGACGAGAATAGATCAGCAGCTTCCTGAAAATGTCTGTTCATGTGTTGCGTGGCTTTGTGAAGGGCCAAAAATGTAGTGTCGTCCACATATTTAAAAGTACTGATAGTTCCTGGAAGAAGTGGAATCTGCGATATAAGGAAGGCAAAAGACGTAGATAAACCAAATCCTTTGGTTCGACTGAATGCTGAAAGACTGGATGTGATTATGTCGTTAATAAAGATGCTATGCGACCGGTGATAAAACTGAATATATGTATCTTATGTAAGGAAGATGTAGATTGTATTTTGTCAGTTTGTGAATGAGGTCGTGCCAAACAGTGTCAAAGGCTTCGTCTAAGTCGAAAATAACGAGACTAGAAGGTTTCGTGGGATGAAGTAGCTGGCCATTGATATTGAACTGAGGGCGATAGTCGGCTTGATAAAGAGGTAGAATGTGGTGGTCTCTGCAATAAGCGTGGAGGCGATTAACTAAGATTCGTTGAAAGATTTTGCTGAGTGTACTGGTTAACTGAATGGGGCTTTAGGAAGATACAAGATTGGAAAGTTTTTAAGGTTTCGGAAACATTAAAGCTTTGGACATTTTATCATGTAATGGGAAACAAATCTGTGCGAAGTATGAATATGAAAAGTATAGCCAGAAAGTGAACACAAAGTGACCTTTTTAATATGTCGATAAGAGATATTGTCCAAGCCAGGTGTACTGTTACGTTTCCTCTTGGTCACATGTAGAATGTTATCAACTGCGATTGATGATGTAAACTCTTGATTGTTACCAAAGGTATGGTAGAGTGCAGGCTGGAGGCCTGGCCATTGGAAATCAAGACGATCGACGAGATATCTTCGAGGATAAATATGTGGTAAAGGACCCTGTGTGAATGTATCCTATAAATAATTAGCGAATGCATTGGCCTTCTCCGTATCTCTTTGAAGTAGTTCACTATGAAGAATAGCATAAGTTGTGATTCTACCCTTGGCACTGAGTTGATTGAATCTCTTCCAGCACTGTGTCGGATAGGAGGTATCAGCTAGCGTGTTGCAAGTTTTAGCCCACTGCCATTGTTTATATGTTATGATGTTTGGTGACACTTCGTTGCATGTATCGTTGATGAAGTAATATTCTCAGTTTCCCGTGTGTCCGTAATCTCAATAGAACTGAAGAGATCTACGAATGAGCGGAAGGTAGTGCGGAAGTAATTTTGGACTACAGGGGTTCGAACTGGATGTAGGAATGTAAGTGTTGGAGGCCTGGTTGGTCGTATTGGATAGGAGATTTAGAAATTTATACATGCTGTCTTCTGATGTAGGTTCGGGGATATTAGAAAGTTTGTCAGTTAGTTAATATCCGATCCAGTCTACTTTGTTATAATTCTATGATTTGTGTATTAAACTTTCGTGACTGGCGAGCATATGATGTGGACAGTCGGTGGCAAGCTTTATCGGGAAAAGATCATTGTCTATTAGATCTAACACTTCTACGGTGCAGGAAAGTATTAAGTTTGTTGAATTCATGTAGTATGGAAAGTTGTTAGAAATATACTGGAAGAAATCTATCAGAATAACATAACAAGATTAAATGTATGTGTTTAACTTTGTATGTCCGCAGTCATTGTTTACAGCGAGTAAGTGTTCACTGACTTGGGAATGTAGATCAAACGAAAGGACAACAGTATCCTGTATGAGTCGACAGTTAAAATAAGAATAAACATAATTGAATATCATTGATATACCAAGCAACAAAAGCAAGGAATAATTACGGACTTTTTTGTTACGTGCGCATTTTGACTTTCCTCACCTTCTGCTGATAGCGGCATTCTTCACCAGTGCTGCTGCGGGAGTGATAAGACAGTGTTACAACTAGAGGAAAGAATTGAACTTGAGAGCATTAACTGGACTAACCATTCTTCCTACTTTATTTTACTTCACAACAACAAATTTCCAGTTGAATTTATGAACAAAACACCTCCTAGAGTATGACGTCATTCCTTAATATTTTGATCCCCTTCTGCTTAAAAACACAAAACGCTCTTTGTTGTGTGTTCTGGTATACTAAAGGACTAACTATTCCCAAAATTTCAGATTTTTTAAATCCAGGCCCATTGGAGATATTGGACAGTGAAATATGCTAAATTGATATACTTCCAAAACTTTACGAGTTTTTCAGTCCTTTGGGAGCAGCTACAAATCTGTAAATTTTATTGTATTAACTTATGACACCGAACTACATGCACACACAAATTCAAACCTCTACATCAGTTGTTTTCTCTTCCCAAACATGTCTTTAATGTCCAAAAATGTTGCTACTGCAGACCCTGATTTCACCCCCTTCAAGAGGTTTTAGGCAAAAATGTTAAGAGATCAAAATTTTAGCTCTGCACGAGTTGGAGACGTCCAGCAATTTTCAATTTGGTAGGACCAACACATGCTGAGATATTCAAAACAACGCAAATAACTAAATCGAAAAAAACGCAAAATGGCGGCAGCCGCTGCGCCGCGATGGGATGATGTAAAAATAATTAATTGTGGTTTTGAAGTACTGATAGAGGATAAACATTTATGAAAAAATAGATTTTTTTGAAAAGGTCGAGCGGCAATTTTTCTTTTTTCTCGTTCACTTAAGAGTATGGAATCTGGACACTTTGACACAGGATACTCTTCACTGTGTAACACAGGCCTGTGTAGATAGCAAATTTGGATATGTAACAGTAATTTTAGTATTAGATGTGATTCGTTTTATGTTTGTTAAACAAAAATAGCAATCGCTGAAATGGTCTTTTCGTTCCGTCCTATTATTGGTAACAACAAAAGCCATATGATTTGTGCTATTTTCTCAGTTTGTGAGAAGCCAGACACATGACACACAACATATTTTGGAATACCATGCTTTATCGAAATCACCAGTTTTACAGCCAAAATAAAGTTCCTAAGACACAAGGTTACAAGTGGCGTAAAATTTCGCATCTGAGATTTATAGGTTAGTTCACCACAAATGTAGCAGAAATTGTCCGGATGACTCAAACACATTCTTGGATTTATGTACGTTTTTTCACAATACGAGAAACGTAAAGAAAAAAAGAAAAAAACTTCACTTACACAGAAACAAAACCTAACGGGCTCACTACATGATCAACATTGCTTACCTGCTAAACACGTTTGACCTTGATTTACATTTACAGATTGTCAAGTGTGAAACATCAAATAAATAAATAAATAAATAAATAAATAAATAAATAAAAAGTAAGAACAAAATTTTAGCCATAAGTTTCCACTTTTTCTACTGTACAACACGGACACATTTGGCAAATCCAATACCTACGACGACATACAGTACGTGTCTCATATACTGTCCAATTTTATAATTTTGTTGCCTGTTGTTAACGTATGGCAAGAGAAAGGGAATTGCGCACTCGAAAATGTACACAATTTTTTACAATATTTAACTGAAATACAACAATGCCTCCTTTTCTCTATGGGTTCGATGACGGCAAATTCCATGTCAGGTAAAAACTTTATTCTTTTGCAATAATCTGATACCTATGCCATCCTTCTACGTTAATAAACAACTGAGCAACGCCATTCCAAACACATGCATGTTTCAAGAAAATATGGTCCATTTTCGAGGTTTAAAAAAAGATATAACGGTGGGGAAAAACTGATTTACCATGGTTCTTACAACAAAACCTTGCCTGATCAAAATATTCTAGTTAAATTTTTGAATTCAGAAGGTTGAATTTCATCAGGTTCACCATTCATTTCTTTTATCAAAAAATATTATGTTGACCGGTGATTTATTTTAAGTTTGAACGAACTAGTGTGACCTATCACACGAGTCAAAAGCACGGGCGTCATTTAGGGGGCAGGGAGGGGCATTTGCCCCCCCCCCCCTGAGTTTGAGATTTGTATAGATTTTATCAATAGAATAGTAGTAAGTCAGTGAAAAAAGCGAAATTTTACTTATATCAAGGGGTCTTGCTCCCCCCGAGCTAAGTCTGAAATGACGCTACTGGTCAAATCCCACCACTAAATGTACGTAAATAACTACACGGAAAGAACTAAATGACGTGAACAACAATGCTTTTGAAAAGGGTTAGTGAAATATTAAACATAAAGTGTCCAAAGGATCAGTCTGTCGACAGTCGTTCTCATGACAAAGGATAATACGCCGCCAGGTTCTGTGCGACATTTTGTGGAGCATTACAGGTGTAACTTGAGTGAAAGCTTGCTTCACAGCTTCTGTAAGTTCGGCAGTGGTATCGTAACGGTTTTGTGCAACAATGCCCTTTTTGACCTCCATAGCGCACTATCACAGGTGGTGAGGTCTGGGCTTCGTGGTGGCCAGGCAAGGGTTGCTGGTAGATCCGGATTATCACGACCAATCTAACGTCCAGGAAGTACCACCCGTCGTTCACACAATCTGAAACAATAGAAAACCTTACATTATCATTTATCAAGGGGTAATGGGAAAACTTACATTAGCATTTATCAAGGTGTAACGGGAAAACTTACATTAGCATTTATCAAGGGGTAACGGGAAAACTTACATTAGCATTTATCAAAGGGTAACGGGAAAACTTACATTAGCATTTATCAAGGGGTAGCGGGACTTTGTGGCCATCCTGTAAATTTGAAATAGAATAATTTTACAATTCAATTTCATACAAATTATGAACAAATATTAGTAAGTATCTATTTTTATCATGTTACAATATTTATAAGATAAATATTTCTTTTTCCCCTTTCGAGGATAAAAGTCTCTGATTCTACAAGCCATTAACTTAAAAGAAACAGATGTTAGTGCTGGCAAATGCTGGTGATGGAAAAATTGGTCGGATGAGACAGTACAAGGAAACAACAGAACCACAGCAACATGGTGTTCCACAGACTATAGAAGAGCCAGCAGAGATGGTCCTTGAAGTTCCTTACCACGTGCAGAATGAAAATGTAACTCCTACTTTGGTGCTAGTGTATCACTCACGGTCATTGTATTTTACACCATCAAGAAAGCTGCCATTATATATGCACCGGAAAACCTTGACAAGTAAGTATTGGCAACGCCGCTACTAGCTGCCAGAGACCTTCTGATACTGGCTCCTCTATAACACCTGGAAACGAATCACAGACTGTTCACAGAAGAAATGAAGCACTAAAGAATTTTCGGTTAAGCATTTCAATAGTTAGCAGTTAAATCGACAGCGAAATCAATATTACATTCTAGTTTACTGTCATTTTTTTTTAAACATCAATATGTTCTTTCTTGTGGTCAGTACGAAAAAGAAAGAAAGCATTGTGGGTCATCTTTTATTTTGTTACAAACAGACCATATGTTATTACAACAATTTCTCACTGTCAGATATAAGACTGATGGATTTAATTTTTTTGGACTTTTTGATCGAGAAACTCCTTTTTCAGATTAACTTTTTCTTCAAACTCAATTTTTCCTTACCTTTTTGACTTCCTATTTTATTTTTATTTTTCGTTTTTTTTTCTCGGAACCGCATTCAATGGTTTATTTTGAACATTTTTTCTTCAGGGCACTTTCATCAGTTGACGAAAAGATGTAACTATGGACCAAGGTGACCCGTTATGCTATGAATTGACATATGTCCAGTGAGATTCTTTTCGTTCCTTTCTTCCTCTCGTCCTGTGCGTGTGTGTGTGTGTGTGTGTGTGTGTGTGTGTGTGTGTGTGTGTGTGATCGCGAATGAATTGACTCTGTCACAAGTTTTACTTTGTGGCCAATATGATATGATGAACAGATTTCTCTTTACACATACACACACTCATATACTATATACAGGATGTATCAAAAAAAAACTTTACAACTTCGAAATCTCATATTGATTTATTCATCTATCTTACAGACATGGTTTTGGTGTCATTATGTGTCAAAATGTATCAAGTTTTGACTCACGCAGTATACTAGTTCAGAAACAAGCCACCGCAAGCGCTAGCGGCAGTTGAAGCAAAGATGGCTTGCCTTTACTGATCCAGGTAAATGGATCGGCATGCCGTTACGTTCACCAGACCTGACACCTCTTAATTTCTTCTTTTGGGGGTTCATGAAGGATATCGTGTTTGTTCCATTAACCGGTTTCTCTACCAGAGCTCAGAACTAGGATCTACCTCGTAATTGAACAAGTCACACTTGACATGCTGCAGGTAATCGACTTCAGATGGGATTTGTGCCGCATCGTCAATCGAAAATGAAAATGAAATAAAATCTTTAGTTTTACGTCCCACGGTTATGCCAGTTAAACTAAAGGGCACGATGATGATGAGAAATGAATGAAATGGTGGAATGAAGAAAGTGGGAGGAAACAGGAGAACCCCGAGAAAACCCACGAGCACGGTGTTTGTCCACCACAAAGTCCACACGGCGCGAGCTGGGATCGAACCTAGGGACCCCAAGCACCGGAGGTGAACGCTCTACCACTGAGCCACCGCGCCCTCCAGCATCATCAATCGAAGCCACATTGAACCTCTTTAGGTATAAGGTTAAAAAAAAAAAACTTGATATGTTTTACTACAAAATGACACCAAAACCACGCCTGTAAGCTAAATAAATAAATCGATATAAAGTCCTTTTTGATAACCCTGTATACATATATATATATATATATATATATATATATATATATATATATATATATATATATATATATATATATATATATATATATATCCTGTCTACTTTCTTGCTTAAGAGGACGTGGTAGCTCAATGGTAGAGCGCTTACCTCTGGTGCGTGAGGTCCCTGGTTTGATCTCCGGGTAAGCAAGTTTGTGGTGGACAACATTGTGTCCATGGGTTTTCTCGGGGTACTTCCGTTTTCTCCGACTTTCTCATTCCACCATTTCTTCCATCATAATTCACTTGCCTTAAACATCGTTTCCCTTAGCCTAAAGGGCATAATCGTGGGACGTTAAGCTGAAAGATTTCATTTTATAAGAAAAGAGAAATAATTCTCATTCCACCAATTCTTCCATCATCATTCACTTGCTTTAATCATCGTTTCCCTTAGCCTAAAGGGCATAATCGTGGGACGTTACACCTTAAAGATTTTTTTTTCCTTTTTGTTTGATATGAATGCCATGTCAGATTTACTTTCATAGAGCTATCAGAACTACTTCTTCAAAAACGTGGTTCAAACGAGGATGTTGTTTAATCTTATCACACGCCATGTTGCCATTTAAAATAAACAAGTTGATTCCAACATGGCGGCCACCAAGATGGCAAAAGACAACCTTTATAGCACATCACAATGTTTCCTCCATCCCATCAACATTGATCCCATTTGACTTCGGATCCGTTCAATTTATAGTTTATAAAATATTTAGCGCGGTCCAGACTTGTAATATGAAACGATAGTTTGCTAAGATAAAGTAATCACATAAAAAAAACAATACAGTTTATCGTTACATGCTAAGGTAAGCAAGTTAAAAATTACCTAATGTCTTAATTCAGGTATTCTAGGAAGTTTGTTTCCTTTCCTTAGCTTTCAAATTCCACTCTTTTTTTTTTTTTTAACAATGTAACTTTCTTCTAGAGCCGCCACTGATAATAACCTTTTTAGTAAAATCAAACGATTTTGCTGAGAGAGAGGGAGGAAGAGAGAGAGAGAAGGATGCGCTCTTACGTTAAGAGAAGGTTTTTAGAAAACCTAAGAACTCATTTGACCTTTTTTACCTCCTTCATTACTTACTAGTGGTGCGACAACCAAAGTGTTCTTTCTTTCTTTCTTTAACATGGGAATATTCTACTTGCTTCTTGTTTCTGTTAAGTATTTTTTTGTTGCTAAAATGCTTGTTAGTAGCGACAAGTAAGACGTGGCTGTTTCGTTGATCTGGTGAACGTTGCAGCACTTCTACGCAACGAAATAGATAAGAAGCTTATCTTAAGACATTTGCTGGAACACTTTCACAACACTAGCACCAAAACAGGCTTCTTTCGTAGACTAACAGGAACAGAGATACAAGAGTGGGGTGGATATTCGATTCTGTTCGCTTTAAGACCTCTTTCTTCCTTTTGTGTTACAGGTACACTATTTTTTAGGGAAAAAAAATATATGCAAAATGGAATCACAGACAGTTTTTACCCACTGGTAAACCATTATTCTACATATCGTCGCATAATAACCATAGGAACGTAACGTAACATATTCTTCATGTTTGGACATAATTTCGAAAGCGCCACTTGGTGTAAATGGAACGTAACGCCATCTGTTCTCCTTGTTGATCATCTGTTGTAATTTAGGTCAATTACCATCTTATTAAAAACACACCTTTCTAAGAAAATATTATTTTTGTCCTCTCGCCTGTAATTGTACGAAACTGGAGTTACGTTCCTCTGGTCCTCATGTGACGATATATACATTGAATTGTAAGTTTAATTAACAACACAAGTTTTTAAAAAAATAAAACCCAGATCTTATTAATTGTCTTACACATACATTGGTCGTTGAATCAAAACAGTAGAATACGTCTTGCTACTTGTACATACTGTGGACTGGCGGGCGTGCTCCTAGTGGACGAACTTTTATCGTACTCTTTGCAGACAAAATAATTTTTCGATCTTTATTTTGGTTCACGAAAAAAAGAAAATAGTTACAGAAACAGCCATTATGGCTCCATTGTATTGGGTGTCCACATGAAACCTCCCTGAATACATGAAACCTCCCTGAATTAATTACATGGAAACTATTCGTGCAATAAAATAACAGCTTGCGGCTTCTTGAAGAGCAAATGAAACAATTTCTTTGTCTATATATGCACTTTTATATGGACCCCGTTATAGCTCTCAGAATGTCCAGTCGATATTCAATCTCCCGCCATGTGTTGTGTAGAATATCCGATGTGATCAAGTTGATGGCTTCTACAATTTTGTGACGAAGAGCAGGAATATCACGTAAAGGTGTGGTGTAGACTCTATTTTTGGCATATACTCATAGGAGTTACGTCGGGAGATCGCGGTGGCCAAGGAGTGCGTCCATCACGTCCAATCCATCGCTGCGTGGTTAAAAACTTCTCAAACTAGGTTTTAATGGTCTTGACGTCTGGTGGGTCCCGTTCGTACTTTCGTCTGAAGTTTCTTTGCACAGTAATTGGTGATTTAGTCTCAGCCATACACTACACTCTCTCTTGTGCTGTTGCCATCTTTGTTCATGAACAAATGCAACAAATAACAAAAATTCATATAAACTTTGTTACTGAACACCTTCAACAAATAACAACAATTAACAATCAACAACAAAAACCTCTTTGAGTTTCTCTTCAAGACACCGCAAACCGTTATTCTCTGGCACTAATAGTTTCAATGCAATTAATATTTGTAATATGGGAGGTTTCATGTTTACACCCTGTATATCATGTTCTTTCAGTATATTATTTGTATCGTCAGACTCTCTTTTCTTGATCTTGGGATACCAAGATAAGGACTACCCACCCAACCAGGTACATTCTAGGAACGTGCCATTTAAGTTCCATATGTATCGTTTACGTACCTGGTACTTGAGAAATGTACATTTCATATGCATAGCATGTGTCGCTAGGTACGTGTCTTTCGAGGAATTTCTGACACTTGAAAGGTACTTTTACATGCTTCACTGGAATGTGAGGAATGTGTATGGCACATACCCCATGTACCATGGTCTGGTTGCGCGTAAGTTGCTTCGTATTGCGACTAGGGTTGCCAATTTAGCCACTTTGTGACTAGATCTGGCCATTTTGAGAACGTCGTTAGTCACAAAATTTCCAAAGAGCCAATAGTGGCTTTTTAGCCATATGCTTTTCACTTCTATAGCCACTTTCTGAGTTTAGCCACATTTTAGTATACTCTGTGTGTCATTTTGCAATTTTCTGACGTTTGATGCGTTCTCTAGGTTGTAACATTCTAAACCCCACTGTCAGAAAGAGGGACAAATAGAGAACCAGCAAACGGACAATCAGTGTACAAATCAAAAGACTATTTACAGGGGGATAAAGTGCACATTCCCAAAAAAAAATTAACATGGGAAATTTCAAAATATGCTTATTTTCGGATTACGTATCCCCAGAGGTACGCGTACCCCCGGTTGAATAGCACTGCCCTAAGGAACATTACTGACATGCCTAGTACATTCCTGGCACATGCCAAGTAAATGTGTCAAGTACATACACGGTACGTGATATACACATAATAGATACATTCCTCGGTATGTGTCATGCACGTACTTTTGGGCGGAAGTAACCTTATTCCTTACATGTGTATTTCACATGATTGCTCTATTCACGTACCTATCATGTACATTCCAATGTACCTCGAGGAACATTCTTTACACATGACCAGTATGTACTTGTGTTGGGTGGGTAAAGAAAAGTAAGCAAGAAGGTGTTCAACACTGAAAAGTTAAAAAGAACCAGGAAGTAAGAAATCTTTTCGTTGAAAAATTCGACGAAAATACTCAAAAGAGGAAAAGATAGATGCGGGTAGTAACGGACAGTGGAGGTATATTAAACTTTGCATACATAAGGCTGCAGAAGAAATAGTAGGTTACTGCGAAAACAAAACGGCTAAGAAACCATGGATTATAGAACAGATATTGCAGAAAACAAGCTAAAGGAAGACGTGGAAACAAGTAGATACAAAAAAAGGCAGAAGGATGTACAGAAAATTAAACAAGGAGTTACGAAGGGAACCAGACAGAGCAAGGGAAGAGTTTTACAAAAGATAATGCGAGGATATAGAAGAATTAGAAGGAGATGGAAAATATGAGCAAATGTATAAGGAGATGAAGTCTGTGAGGGATGGGAGTAGAATAAAAGTGCGAAAATACTCAGCGAGCGAAGTGAAGTCTTAGGAAGATGGAGAGATATGTTGAAGACTTATATGAGAGTATGGATAGACCTTGTGGCTTTCTGGGTATGTTTGTATAAGGAGAGATTAGGAATGGAAATGCAACCGGGATAGACAATATACCAATAGAATTCATTAGAAATATAGGAGACAAGGACATGAAAGAATATTGTTTCGACTCTGCAATGAAATATATGAAACAGGAGAGTCTCATATCGCATACAACAAAAACTTTGCTTTGAGTACTGAACAGAAGATTGTATGGAAGAATAAATTGAGGAGGAACAGTTTGGATTCAGAAGAGGTAAAAAATAAATAAATAAATAAATAAATAAATAAGCACATAAGATGCAATTGAGTTACTAAGGGTTTATAGAAAAAGGGAAAGAGGTATATGTTGTATTTATCGATCTAAAAAAATTATCGCGTGAATTGAGAACTATCGTTGCGAGTTCTAAACAAGATTGGGTTGGAATGAAAAGATCGAAAATGAAGAAATGAGATCTTATAGTTTAACGTCCCTCGTTTATGCCTGTTAGACTATAGCAAACGGATGATATAGAAAATTAATGGTGATGAAGGATGGCTAGAATGAAAATGTGGGAGGAAACGGAAGTATCCTGAGAACTCAGAGATACCACGTTGACCACCGCAAAATTACTTGGCCGCGATCGAACCAGGGACCCCACACACCAGAGTTAATCGCTCTACCACTGAGCCACAGTAGTTTAATGGTAGCTTTTCAGGTAGGTAGTGAGTATTATAAGATTCTAATATTATTAGGATCACGCTAGTGGGTATTATAAGATTGTAATGTTATTAAGATAACGCTAGTAGATATTATAACATTGTAATGTTATTAGGATCACGCTAGTGGGTATTATAAGATTGTAATGTTATTAGGATCACGCTAGTAGATATTATAAGATTGTAATGTTATTAGGATCACGCTAGTGGATATTATAAGATTGTAATGTTATTAGGATCATGTTAGTTGATATTATAAGATTGAAAAGTTATTAGGAAGATCGTAATTTATTAGGATCACGTTGGTGGATATTATATGATTGTAATGTTATTAGATCAGGCTAGTAGATATTATAAGATTGTAATGTTATTAGAATCACTCTAGTGGGTATTATAAGATTGTAATGTTACTAGAATCACTCTAGTGGGTATTATAAGATTGTAATGTTACTAGAATCACTCTAGTGGGTGTTATAAGATTGTATTGTTATTAGGATCACGCTAGTGGGTATTATAAGATTGTAATGTTATTACATCAGGCTAGTAGATATTATAAGATTGTAATGTTATTAGAATCACTCTAGTGGGTGTTATAAGATTGTATTGTTATTAGGATCACGCAAGTGGGTATTATAAGATGGTAATGTTATTAGATCAGGCTAGTAGATATTATAAGATTGCAATGTTATTAGAATCACTCTAGTGAGTATTATAAGATTGTAATGTTACTAGAATCACTCTAGTGGGTGTTATAAGATTGTATTGTTATTAGGATCACGCTAATGGATATTATAAGATTGTAATGGTATTAGATCAGGCTAGTAGATATTATAAGATTGTAATGTTATTAGAATCACTCTAGTGGGTATTATAAGATTGTAATGTTAGTAGAATCACTCTAGTGGGTGTTGTAAGATTGTATTGTTATTAGGATCACGCTAGTGGATATTATAAGATTGTAATGTTATTAGATCAGGCTAGTAGATATTATAAGATTGTAATGTTATTAGAATCACTCTAGTGGGTATTATAAGATTGTAATGTTACTAGAATCACTCTAGTGGGTGTTATAAGATTGTATTGTTATTAGGATCACGCAAGTGGGTATTATAAGATTGTAATGTTATTAGGATCACGCAAGTGGGTATTATAAGATTGTAATATTATTAACATTAAGCAAGATTGTAATTTTAGTACGTACGTACGTTATTTCACACAATAACTTGAAGAAAAGGCATTTTTTCTTGATTCTTAATGATTTGATTGCAAGTTCATCTCGCTATGTGGAACTCGAAGTACCTCTGGTGTACGGGGTTCTTGGTTGCATTCCCGGCCAAGTAAGTTTGTGGGGGAGAAAATAGTGTCTCGAGGTACTCCCGTTTCCTCCCACTTTCTCATTCCACCAATTCTTCTATCAATATTACCTTAATCATCATCTTACTTAGCGTAAAGGGCATAATCGCGGCACATTAAACTTAAATACTTCATTTTCATTTTCCAAAATATGTTCTGTATCTATATTTGAATGTTGAGAAACAAAAATAAACCTTGAATATTTATTCCACGTAAACTTTGATATCAAAAAGGAAAGGAATGAAAAAACAGGAAAAAAATAGGTGTTCTCACATAAATCATGGGGCTGTTTCGTTTTTCTATACAGTAATATTTCTCTCGCATGAGGATAAGATGGTGAGACTGTGGGAACCTTCTGAGACACAGCGCCATTTGTTGTGGCGAATTCTGCGGAAAATTGGACGTGTGTTTGCCAGTGATTTCCCTGACACGCCTGGCTTTACCATATAAATCATTCCGTTTGCTCTTTTCTTAAGTAGAGTCAATTCATAAAGAGACCAGAAAGGGCCGTTTGAAAACCATGGAAATAACTCCTGATAACTATTATGAAGAAAATGAATGTTAAAAAAAAGAGAAATATTAGAAACGATCTAAAATGAATAGTAAACACAAGAAGGTTCGATTTACATATCAAATATTTTAAATCAACATTTTTTTCAGGGTTTCTTCCAAGTTGAATACGTGCGCCATTACGAGTTCGTGTTTCAGCATTAGGATAAAAGAAACAATAATCATAATACTAATAATAATAAACAATCTCTACTTAACAGTGTACATTTTTACATATTTAATATATTAGAGTTTTCCAACCTGGGGATCAGACCCATTGAAGAGTCGCGAAGGAAGGTGAAAAAGACGAATGCGATTTTTTTTTTTTTTTTTTTTGTTATCAATTATAAACGTTATTTCTTCTCACTCAGCACGAAAGTTAGGGGGCACGGTGGCTCAGTGGTAGAACCAGGGGCTGATCCTGGGAGGCAAACGGGGCGATTACCCCCCGAGAAGAGGAAACTTTTTTATTTTATATATAACTAAAATCCATCCCCGAGTTTCACGCTCTTAAAAGTTGCTCTAAGTACCAGTATTACAACCCACTGCCTCCCCCCCCAGAAGTCCGTCCTGGATGCGCCCCTTGGTAGAACGCTTACCTCTGGCGCGTGGGGCCTCTGGTTCAATCCCCGGCCAAGTAAGTTTGAGGTGAACAACATCGTGCTAGTTGTTGATCTCGGGGTACTCCCTCTTTCTCATTCTACTAATTTTTCCATCATCAATCACTTGCTTTAATCATCGCCTCCCTTGGCCTAACGCATAAACGTGCTACGTTAGTTTTCATTTTCAGTATGAAAGTTAATGAGCTGAAACGTTTCATTTAGGTTTGCATACAACGGGTTACGTTGTATTATTTTATTTATTTATTTATTTATTTATTTATTTATTTATTTATTTGTCTGCCTCGGCGACAATGTAGCCCTCCAATTCCCACAAACTATTCTAAAAAAGAGGGAAAATTTTTAAAGCCAATTTCGGAAATTTCCCTGTATAATTTCCCTATCATGTGCTTTGGTGCCGCAGTATCTCAGTGATAGAGCGTTCACCTCTGGTGCCATGGGTCCTTGGTTCGATCCCAGCTTGCGCCAAGTGAGCTTAGTGGTGGACAAACACTGTATGCGTGGGTTTTCTCGGAGTTCTCCCGTTTCCTCCCACTTTCTTCATTCCACTATTTGATTTATTTCTCATCATCGCCGTCTCCTTTAGCGTAGCCGGGAGCATAATCGTGGGACGTAAAACTTAAAGATTTCATTTCATTTCACTTTCTATCATGTGCGTTAGAATACCATAGTGCACACAATTAAAATCGTCATTCCCTCACCTCTCCAACGTACTGTAGCACTTCTAAGAACGTTAATTACATGCCGAGTAAAACATACTTTTCTGTAGGGAGGTGTCGAAAATGGTTAATAACTTGTGACCCGTTGAGAATCGGACCTATGTTTATAGGAACTTTTTTCTACCTGTACTTCCTCGTGAATTACCTTCTAGAATTAGGCTCAAGTAGCGGAAAAATATAAGGATTAGTTTGAATTTCTTATTTTGATATACAAAGTTTTATTTCCACACTTATTGTCAATCACAGTCAGGAGCGGATCCAGGACGAACTTCATGGGGAGGACGGTGGGTTGTAATACTGCTACTTCGAGCTATTTTAATTAAACAGCTCCAAATTCTGGGAGAGGTTTTATTTATGTATAAAATAAGAAAGTTTCCTCTTCTGGGAGGGCGATTGCCCCGATCGCCCCCTCCCCCTCGTTCCGCCTCTGATCACAGTAAAGAATATTTAACAAAATTTTAAAGAATTAATAAACATAGTTTAAAAACAGTTGAAATACGAGGTGTATACAAGTTATATAACCCCTCCAATTTTTTTCTCAGGACTGGTAACAGATAAAATAGTGCTGTTTGTTTTCAAATACGCGAGTACTCGTTGTCAATGAGTGAGAGAGACGGCAATATTGTACGGCACACAGAATCTAGCGGTAGCGGTGAAAGTGATGACTGTGTTTGATAATTATGATACTTGTCGTTTTTTTTCCATTTGCGTGGTTTAACACCGCTTGAAATTCATCCCCAGTTGAATGAGACATGTGATAATGGTATCATGCTGCCGTGTCGTGACAAAACGCTGTAACTTTGGCGAAGAAGTTTTGCGAAAATGAGCCTTAAAGTTTTCATCCGAAAATGTGATCTGTATCGTGTAGAAATAGTGTATCTTGACTTTGGAAACACGTGGTTACATGTAATGTTACGTAAATGCATGTTGTGTGATTAAATTTGGTGAAAATTGATTGGTTGACCATTATTGCCTAGTTACACTGGTTCTACACGATACAGATCACATTTTCGGATGAAAACTTTAAGGCTCATTTTCGCAAAACTTCTTCGCCAAAGTTACAGCGTTTTGTCACGACACGGCAGCATGGATATGTCTAATGTGCGTTCTTGGGCGAGACAGTCCAAAGAAGTCAGAACGTCGTGTGACAACAAACCAAAACAATCTCGGCCTTGGGCAAACCGGTCTGACGACATGATCGAACGAGTGGGAAAGGTTGTTTTGGAGGATCACCGAATAAATGTGGAACACATCGCCTCCAAAGTTGTCACATCCCTAGGAACTGTGCATCCTGTCGTCAGACCGACTTGTGCGAGGCCCAGATTGTCTTGGTTTGTTATCATACGACGTTCTGTCTTCTTTGAACTGTCACACCGACAAATGCACATTAGACACATCCGTGACACCACCATCACATGTCTCACTGAACTGGCTATGAATGTCAAGTGATGCAACGTCATGTATATGGAGGAAACGAATGATTACACGCTGTTCGTGTAATGAACAGCGGCCGAACTACGCTAGTTGTCGCCCGGAACAAGAACTCTCCTTAGCGCCCCCCCCCCTCCTGAGTAACCAAACCAAAACACTCCCCCAAATATTTACCCAACTGCTTCCTGCCAATCTGGTGCCCGTTGCACAAATCCGGACTTAAGTTTAGAGTTACCCCTCCGTTTTTTATAAAAATTACGAACATTTGCAGAAGAAATGAGGTAAGATATAATGTTTTTCAAGATCTTACGTGAGGTTTAGGTGTGTAAGTTTGACAGTAAATTTATGTTTAAGACGAGAAAATATATGTGGAAGTGGGTACTATTTGCAAGACGCGGAAAGTTCAATGATTCAGCAGCATGCCCATTTTATGTCAAGAACAGAACTCAACGAAGCCCTGCGGGGCTTCTAACCCGTTCCTACTCCCACTACTACTTATACTATGAATCTGTATAGTAAAACAGCACGTATTACTGCTTTATTGTAGGTATGAAACTGGAGGGGCAACTCTAAACTTAAACCCAAATTCCGTTTGCCCCCGTAGTTACGTCACTGGTAATGAAAGCGTCATCATTTCACGAATATCGTGTCAAAAACAATCACCACTCTCACCTCTGCCGCTAGAGTTCTGTGTGCTGTATGGTGTCATCTCTGTCATGCATTAACAATGAGTGCTCGTGTATTTTAAAATAAGCATCACGCTTCACCGGTAATTTTAAATCTATTAATGATTCTGATTATCAAGGTGAACCTCTATAATTTGGAAGTATACCGTAGTTCGCAGTATGAAACGAAAACTCACTTGTTTTGTACTGAATGAAATTAACGACTAGGATAAATGGACAGAAAAAAATAACATTTCTGTAAAGAATCTTTCTCTTTTATTTTCTTTAACTTCCCTGACTACTGAAGATGCTGAGTTGTAAAAGACAAAACGCCCACTTTTCAGCTTTGTTTCTGTTCAAGGAGCTTTCATTATGTTCCAAGCGTTGACGGTTGGAATTTTAATTTTGTTTGACTGAATGTCATTGCATTCCAAGACTCGTTCCTCAATACACGGAATGTTTCAACAATGGTAAGACGTTGATGGCATCACCTTTTTGTCATTCTTCTTCTCAACCTAATTTCCCGACTCTCAAAAGGAATGAAGATTTAGTTGATATTTCGAAACACAAGAATATGTGTGTTTCTTTTTCTTCCAAGTGATGAACTAGCAATTAGTAATTATTACAGTTGCTTCCTTACTTAGAAGGAAAAGGAAGTAATATATTTTATCTTTTTGACCCACAAACTATATAAAATAAGGTAAAAATTAAAAACTTTCAATTTAATAACGTCCCACGATTATGCCCGTTAGGCTAAGGGAGACGGATGATTAAAGCAAGTGAAGGATAATGAAAGAATTGGCGGAATAAAAATGTGGGAGGAAACGAGAGTACCCCGAGAAAATCCAGGGTCACAATATTGTCCACTACAAGCTTACTTAGCTGGGATCGAACGAAGGACCCCACGTACCATATGTAAGCGTTCTATTACTGAGCTACCGTTCTCCCTGTCGAAAAAAAGAATAAGGAAGCATGTAGTAGCAATCAACGGTACTATATTCTGTTCAGGAAATACTGTACCACCAGGCAGGCGCGCATCCAGAAATTAATGTTGAAAGTGTCCAATACTACATGACAATACGTCTATACCAATGTTATTCAGGCAGGAAAAGACGATAGGTAATTTTGTTAAGTACCCCCACCTATATTCTCAGAAAAAAGTGACAGAATAAAATAATTTATCAAACAAAACGTATGTAAGATCAAATCTTTAAGCTACAACAATCGTTTCTCTGCTATAAAAAAAAAAAAGTTTTATTAAGAAAGTTTGTGAGGAGTCCGAATTCGGTGGACCCTCCGCGTAAGTGCGGCACTGCCACTAGAACATAAGTACCCTATGAACGTGTTGAAAACAGGATGTTCAGACTCCGCTAAAGTCAAAACAAGTTTTTCTTTTTTTAACCGAAGACGCTCGAACTCATGAAGATGGCGCTCACACTCACACTCATTCCAACCTCACCCTCACGAAGTAAATGTGAGGTTTAGTAAGCGCAACAGATCAAGATGTGAGCGCGCTTTTGGACTGCTGATTGTGATATGAGAATGAGGTCGAAGTGATGTATAAGGGTGACGTCAAACTGATGATGTGAACGTGATTTAGAAATTCTGCAATACTGCAATATCTCCTCGTATTAGTAAATAAAACTACATGCTTCGGCACAAGCATCAGCAAAGAGACGACGGATGCCGCCGCCGATAGAACACGAAGAGATACGAAGAGGATCCCTTCAACCCCTCCACAGCCTCCACCTCTAAAGCCTGGCTATGAAATCGGGCATGTCAGGCAGAAGACATCAGTTGTTAACTGATCATATCCTCCTCATCTCCTCAAGCTGCAGCGGGCAGAATAGACTTCTCTAACCTACCTCTGAGCTGAAACACGCAAAAGGTATCATTACCTATCTCCGAGCTGCAATGGGCAGGAGATACTACCCTACCCATGTGCCGCAATGGGCAAGAGCTTCCTTACCCACCACCGAGCTACAACGGGCAGGAGATACTACCCTACCCATGTGCTGCAATGGACAAGAGGTTCCTTACCCATCACCGAGCTACAACGGGCAGGTGATACTACCCTACCCATGTGCTGCAATGGGCAAGAGCTTCCTTACCCATCACCGAGCTACAACGGGCAGTTGATTGCAACAGTACCTCTGAGCTGCAACGGGCAGCAGATCCAATTGAAGAGGAAAGAACTTATTAGAGAATTACTTATTAGTGATAAACTGTATAACATCTTTTATAATTAAAAAAAGTGAATGAAAACCCGTGTACCGCTATTCTACTGAACATTACAATATTAACTATTAGCGTTTAATGGGGAAAATTTTCAAAGCTGGGACATATTCCAATCAATAAAACTTATTAATCTCAACAAAATATTTATAAGTGTTAATCTAAAATCTCATGCATAATCTTTCAAGAAACCTGAGGAAAACTAGTTGGTGTGTAAACCTAAAAATTATGCTGTACGAGAAACATATCATGCATTTGGGGTTGAGACGTTATATAGTTTATATACAAGATTACAAATAAGTAATTCTCTGAAAAGTTCTTTCCTCTATAATTGGATCTCCTGCCCGTAGCAGCTCGGAGACTTTAAGGTTTGTTGGTTAAGAATGACATGTCCCTTACATCTGGGTCTAAAGGAACCCCTTTCCCGTAGCAGCTCAGAGGTAGGATAGCATCTCCTGCCCACTTGGATAAGGAACCTTTTGTCCGATACAGCTCAGAGGTAGAGAAGCATTTCCTGCCAAATGCAGCACGGAAATGGATAAAGAACCTCTTGCCCAATGGAGCTCAGAGGTAGAGTAGTATCTCCTGCCCGAAGCAGCACGGAGATAGGTGAGGGTATCTCTTGTCGTTGGCAGGTTAGAGATAAGGTTAGGAAAGTCTCTCTCGTCAGATGCAACTTGGGGAGATAGGTAGTATATGGCCAGTTAACAACTAATGTATTCTGAAATAGAAAGAGAAAAGTTAGAAAAAAAGACGCCACTCATGAAAGCTAGCGTTCTGATAGAGGGTAAACCATCAACCTACGTGCCTCTCCTCACATCCAGGTAGTTCTTTAAAGCATCTGTCGGAGAAGAGTATGTCGTGGTTTCTATCTTTACGGAAGACACTTACTCGTATTTGTGGCAAAATGTGTAGATAGGAAGCCTCGATGTATCCGTTTTCATACTCAATCTTTTGAGACGAAGCTTACGCAGGTGTTAAAGGGCTACTTTCCGTATCTTTTCTTGTTCCTTCGGTGACGGCATCCGTCGTCTGCTTGCTGGTGCTCGTACTGAAGCATGTGTTTTGTTTACTAATGTGAGAGGATATTACAATATAGTGTGATTAATGAAATATAGCATAAAACATAACTTTCAAATTTTATTTTTTGTTTATTTAACCCTCGAGTAGTCGCGCCACGGTCAAAAGCACCGCAGGGAAATTATTTTCGATCGTGTGTCCATTCTGTTTGTCCGACAGACTTCTCCGTCTAGCTAATCTTCCCCCTCACCTTCCCGAACATTCCTGCTCAATCACTCCGTTATCCGTTGTTTAGTTTAACTACTAGTGATTGTTTAGTGATTCTGCGGTGCTTTCCACCGCGCGCGACTAACCGTGTAATGTTTTTTCTCAGTGTTTCGCTCTGCACGTGACCTTTGCGTTGGAGATGTTTTAAACTTTATAAACATAAATATTATTTTAATGGACGGAAGAGAGGTCGACAGAGTTAACAAACTGATACCAAGTATGACAGCTTAAAATACGGAGGGAAATGTTAGGAATGGACTATTTGGATAAATCAGCCGAGATGATCTCGTGGAAGCTTTGTCTGAGGAAAATCATAACAAATATATTATATATATATATATATATATATATATATATATATATATATATATATATATATATATATATATATATATATATATATATATATATATATATATATATATATATAATATTAGTGAACACGAAAGGTTAAGTGAAGAGTCTGCGAGCGAATCTGAAGATCTTAAACCCAGAAATGACCAGCGATTCCCCGAATGTAGTTAGAGCAGGAGAGGACGAAATAAGCGACGACCAAGTATAGAACAGTGTGAATTTGAAGATAACCTAAAATAATTCAATGTAGTGCTCTATAGGTGAACTTTCAAAATAACAGGACCGTAAAATAATTCAATGTAAATTTGATTTGATTTCAATTTAGCGCCCTTTTCAGCATCAAGGCTATGTAAGACGTGGACCTACTGCTTAACGAGGGATCCGAACCACATGAGGTCCCACCGGGAATCGAAGCCGGAAGTCCCACGCCAAAGGCGTGTATGCTAATCACTTAGCTACAAGTGAGCTCTAATTCAATGTAAAATGCGCTGTGAAGCTTTGTTTTAGTGTTATGTTTATATAGTATATTTTTAACTAATTTACTATTGCATTTCTAATTTTAGAGGAACTAGAGTTGAAAAAAATAAAAGATCGTCATCAGATTTAGAATTTTCAATAAAACCAGTGCGTAGCTATCTATCTAAAGAAATATGTAACGAAAAAAAAAAACATTTTATTCCAAAGGAGAAATAAGAAAAGGACATGTCTAATTGTAGGTTTCTCTAATAGTTATTACTGTAAAACTTATTATTAAAAATAATGTTATTCCCTCTTAATCAGAAAATGTACAAAATTACGTTTCTAATACAAGAAAATTGTTTAAAACGATATTTGCATCACATTATGTTCGTGCGGTCCTTTTGACCGCGCGCGACTACTCGCGTTACTTTTTCAGCGCGACTTCCCGAGGGTTAAAACACTGTCCGAAGACAACATACATATCAGTCAATAGATTATATAGAGCTGAAGAAAATAGCATGCTTGTGGGCAGGGTTGAAAAAAAACATGTTTTTTTAAAAAAAATCATAAAAAACGTTTTTTTATGTTTAAAACATGTTTTTTTTGTTTAAAACGTTTTTAACGTTTAAAACAAAGTACTTTGTTTTAAACAAGAAAAAACATGTTTAAAACGTTTATTTTGTTTAAAACAATAATCTACATAAGCATATATATTACATTTTTACACTCTTAGGTACTGCTTGCCATCTATATTCAACCGCTAGATCAAATTTCGGGAACTTCCCTAATCTCGATCCGCCCAAATGTTTAATTCCGGAGAAAAAATCGGGATTTTGCCGATCTCTGTTCACAGAATATGTAGTTTAGTTTTTTTTTGTGTTACGTTCTACTGGTCGTCTGCATTCTTCATCTTTAAACTCCCATTGACGCAACTGCTGTGTCAGGGCTTTAAACGTCAATGGCTCAGTATTAAACCTCAAATTAAGGCTGGAAGATGGTTTTGGTACTAATTTATTCCTCAAAGATGCAACTTTCCTGGTGTGCATTTTATGTATGTGGGAGGAGGGTAAATATCGTGTTTTTTTTTGTTTTGTTTTGTTTTCAACAGTTTTCTTGGGGCCGTTCCCCCTCTTGGGGGATAGATTCATAAAAATTGTTACATGAAGCAATGAAGTAGGTTACTACATGGTAATATCGTGTATTTGTACCAGGGTTGGCTGGTTTAAAACAAAAAACGAAAAATGTTCCTAAAAGTGTAAGTGTTTCTAAAATCTTGATGAACACACGTTTGTGGGTTATCACGTTTCACTCCCGTATATTATTCGTATTATATTCAGACTTAAATTCCCCATTCATTACTCAAAAAGATTATACTGCATAAGCAACTTTATATATATATATATATATATATATATATATATATATATATATATATATATATATATATATATATATATAAAGTTTATAAATGTTTGTTTTGTGATTTTTTTGTAGTTGTTATTATTGTTTTTATTTAATTGCAATCAAAGAAAAATTCTAAATATTGTTTCGTTTCAATGTTTACTATTGATAAAATACATCGAAATGCCGTACTTTTTGTGGGGGGGGAGGGGGGGTCAGACCCCACGAGAGACATTTAGTGAAATGAGAAGTCTCTTTGGTATTTATTTATGTATAAATGAGTCTGAGCCAAAGTGGACTCAAATAATTCTTATCTTTATTCACTTTTCTTACTAATATGCAAATTAAGTCGTTGTATTTCTTTAATTTGGACCAATAAAAGTTGCTGTTAACTAACTCGAACTAAATTAGTTCTTCTGTACTCCGTAGTACTTTGAAATTGTCCATATGTAATTCTGTATAATGGTTTCACTTGTGCAACTGTTTATCTTTTTGTCCTTCTGAAATGACTCTTGACAGTTATATTAAGAAGCATGTAAAGATCAGTACAAGGTATTTTTATCACGATTCCTTCGTGAGTGAGTCGGCAGACGTATCGCATTTGTGGCCAATTAGTCCTGGTTCCGAGTTCAAATGGAGGGCAATTTCTCTCGGATGTAACTCGAGAAACGATTTTTATTCCGCTTTAAGCTTATGTGATCCCTTCCAGCATAACCCGTATAAGGGGAGTGCCGGTCCTGGGTTCGAGTTCCGGATGTCCGTGTTCGAAGCGTCAGATATAAGGTGTTGGGTTCGACTACCGTTTGTTCCTGTTTTACAAGAGGAGTTGGTTCCCGTGACGAAAGCCAGATATAATAATATTGGGATTCGAACCTTGGATCTCTTTTGGAGTCTTCTTAAGAACATCACTCATTTGTAAAAGACTAATAGATCCAATAAGGAACTGGCAAGTAAACAAATAGTCTCACTCCCACGGTCCTAGGATTCGGGCGTTAAACGTATCAGAGGCATAAGCCGTATACCCACCGTCGCTGTTACGTCAGCTCCAAAATACACTGGTCAATATCTGTAAAAGAATACAAGGTGGGACAGCAATGCATGATCGACGCCAGATGGATAATGGGAGACGAAAGTAAATGTTTGAACTTCTCTATTGATAGATATCTTACCTTCTGATAATCACTTTATGTCGCATACGCTTTAACTTGTACACATTGTAACCACTAAAAGAAATGCATAACTGATTAAACACATCCAGTTAACACTATCTTCATTTTTAGGAATAATAACAAGAATTGTAGGTAACTTTGTATTGATATTCACTTTTGTTGGGTATAATACATATGATCTAAAACAATACTAATATTTTCATATTACTTTTAACATTTCACTCGAAAAGAAACTGGCCCAAAGATTTCGGAACGACACGTAAGCGCGCACGATTCCGGCGACTATACGGAATAAAATTCACTGGTGAATTGTTGAGTAAAAATGAGTTCTGCGTCGTTTTCAATTTTAGAACGCACTAACAAATAGTTGATTTCCATTGCTGGATATCGGTGAGTTGAATGTTCCATTCCTTGACATACAACAGGGTTCTTCTACAAAATCGTTGTATTGGTGAGGGAAATGCGTAAGAACAATTCTTTTAACACATACGCATGTTTTTTCCTTGCTATTGGAACATAATTTATACACTTGTCACTGCTTCCTGCTTTCACATTACATTTTATACATATAAAATTCAAATAATATTCATGTTCGTTTTAAGTTTTAAAATTAAACTTAGTTTGAGCACATCTTGGATACGTCCAATTTACTTGGTAAGGGATGACGCTCTCTTTTACATTACGATGAATGCTTTTCTCTCTCCTTTGAGAGTATATACACTTGCAGCTTCACATATTGAAAGAGAATGAGAGTCCTCCCTCCGGACCTCTTCCTGCGCCGCATAGTTGCCAGTTAGGGGCGCAAGAATACACTGACAAAATTAAAATATAGTTCGTAGAAAACATTAAGTTTTTGCGTTATTATATTGTTAATAATATATAATGAATGGTTCATAAGTTAATAGATATCACATTAAAAACATTGATTGTTCCACTGAGTTGTAGAATTGACGATTATTAATAATTTTTACATTGTCACGTAAAAATCTGTCATCGTCATGAGGGCTTGTACGTGGGCGTTTCTCTCGAGAGTAGCTAAATTCCTCAACCATATATGGGCTGACGGGAAGAAGCAAGACTGTCTAGAAAAGTGAGGCACCTTTTGGGTGACAAATTCTTAAGCATTGTTCTCCTCCAACTGCTAGCTGATTGCATTATATTTCTAAGAATTGACGCTGGGGAAATACGAGGGTTGGTTTAAAAATCCATGCCAATCCATCTTGTTATACCCGGTAGTTGCATAATAACATCAAGGCGAAACAAACTTATTTCTGTCCATATATGATATGAATATATAGAGCAAATTATTTAAACCAAAAGAACCTGGTTTAAACAAAAAAAAACGTTTTTTTGTTTTTTCAATAAAAACCATGGTTTTTGCCAACCCTGATTTGTACTTCTTGCTTATTATGGGGAGCAGGGAGGGGACAAAGTTAGCCAATTTTTGGAGTTTCAGTTTTTTGACGTAAATTACATTTATTTTTACAACAAACATCAATAGCTCAGTCCTTAATTAAGCTAGAAAGGTGATTTGGTACCAAAGTATTTTTGAGAGATAAAGCTTTCCGTCACTTGCATTTTATGTATATACGGGGTACGTATGTACGGCCGAGAGAGGGAGGATGAAGTTTTTTTTTCATCAATTTTTTTTCATCAGGTTTTGGCGGGTATTCCTCCCCTCTGTGTGGTACATCCATAAAAATTGGTATGTGAAGCAATGAAGTAGTCCCCTACATGATAGTAACCTGTATGTGTACTTGTTGTTTATAGAGGAAGAGGGGGTCAAATTTGGTTAATTTACATTTATTTTCGGGACGGTCCCGTATAACACAAGATATATTTCACTGAAGTGGTCTAGAAGCACAATTCTTGTTCGTATACATGATGTGTGCAGCAAAAATGATTTGCATATGGACGTGGTACTATAGTGGGGGAGGGGAGAATGTCTAATTCAATGAATGTTTTTCTGCGCATTTTTTTTTTAAATATTTCCTACATAAAACGAATTCATTACGCAATGGCAGCAATGGCTACCATTTCTTATATTATTGTCACAAGTATGTGGCCTACACATTAGCATCATTTTGTCAGCGCAGGTAACTGCAAGGGTTGCCAGGGCCCCGCAAAGTCAATATTTTCATATTTTTAATGATTTTTTATGTCTGTTCTTTTTCTACGAATACGGCGGGAATTTCACGCATATTATCTCGATCGAATTTGTGGTCTATAAGCTTTTCAATGGTGTATATCTCATGAAATGTTCAAATACTTCACTTGAACTTCTGTTGGTTTAGTTATAAGCACACTGATGTGCAGAATTTCGTTCAGTAATTGCTGTTATAATAAGAATATAACTCTGCTTGTAATTTACTCCATGCACAAATCCTGCGGAGGATGGGTTGTTTGTTAGAAAATTAAATTAGCTTCTTCAATCTGATATTTTAGTTGTTTTAAACATGTCCAACCAGCATCGAAAAAAAAAACACGTTTAAAACAATTTGTTTAAAACGTTTAAAACAAACTGAATAAAACAACAGCCCTCGTTTTAAACATGTTTTAAACACTTGTTTTAAACATTTTGTTTTAAACATATCAACCCTGCTTGTGGGTAAGTTCTCATGTGTAATTTTCGAGAAAATCGAAAAAGCGTGAATTTTTGTGG
This sequence comes from Thermobia domestica, assembly GCF_964235325.1. Classification (NCBI taxonomy): domain Eukaryota; kingdom Metazoa; phylum Arthropoda; class Insecta; order Zygentoma; family Lepismatidae; genus Thermobia; species Thermobia domestica. The sequence goes on from NC_137454.1 coordinate 368,586,718, forward strand.
CTCTAAAAAGCGTATCATTTATTACTAATAACACTGGTCAACAAATTTTCACTTTTTATTTTTTACAGAAACGAAAGTAGCCAATCTTTATAGATTTCGAGGCGCTGAATACGAATATCACACTTAAAATTAGCTGGTAGCTCAGGGTTGCTAGTAAATGTGGAATTTACCTAAAAAAAAAATTCATGTTTTTCACATTTATTTTATTAGGTTTTACTCAGGAACGTATAATTACGTCCCTATTTATCGTTGAGGAATGTGTTATACCTCTTTCTATTCTTCGATGACCGTACTTTTTGAAAATTTAACAATCGTTCAGGTAACCGGTACCGTTGGGAAATTATATACCCATATATTCGAAAATATCCCTTTTTTAGAGGAAAATCCGATTTTTTATGTTTTACTGGCAACCCTGCAATAGTAAAATTATAATTTATATTTGAAAAGTAGCCTGTCAATATTTGGAATGTTTTCTGCAAATGTCGTCATGATCGAAGCGGGCCGAACTGTGGAAAAAAATATCCCTTCTACCGAAATGCCGAAACTTTCCCTACCTTTACAACATGTACATTGAAAATGTAATATTGACTTCCGTATGCCTAACATAACTATAGGACAATACATTCAGACAATGTAACTATCATTGCGTTAGTCTGTATTGGGGTGGGGGATTTTATGTACTGAAATATTGCACGAAAAATTCCCTTTCTGCAAAATTCCGACTTTTTTCTGCCTACAGCTGGCAATCCTGCAATAAATAACTGCACTGGCAATCCTCGGATAAATATAATCATAAAATATACGTTGACACCAACAATTTATATTCTATTCACATTCACACGCAAAAAATATTTTTCCAATGGGATGACCGTATTGTCAAGAAATTTCGAAGGGGTAAATGTCACACGTACTTAGGGAACAAATGAATTACGTTGTTATTATAATAGCAATATACAAAGAAGTGTAACAACGGTTTTGCTGCCATCGTTAAGCAAGTTGTACTTGTTGGATCTGGCAACAATGCGTAAAATTCACTCATGTGCCCACGATCCAATCATCTGATCATTCGACAGGCTGAAACTTGTTGGCGGCGTGCGTGTGTGTGTCCGCACTCTCTTTTACTGTGCTGTAATGTGTCTTGGTTGAGAGGTGGTTGATGGTGAATGTATATACAGTAACGTATTTGAATTAATCTGTGAGTGTTTTTGTTATTTGAACGAGTGTCGGTTTTCATGAAAATGCCCCGTACCTGCAAGAACAATCCTGATAACTTTTGTTACATTTGTGCAGATGCTATTTGTGGTAATAGAAGGCGACCACTTACTGATGCAGTAAGGAAAGCCTATTCATTGTATTTCGGTTGTCGAGTGGGAGCCCAAGACAAATCTTGTGCTCCACACGTGTGTTGTACGTCGTGTTCTTCCGTACTAAATGCTTGGATGCATGGGAAAAATGTCTCCATGAAGTTTGGCGTACCTGCTATTTGGAGTGAACCGACAAAACATGTGTCTGATTGCTATTTTTGTATGACACCGCACTTGAAGAAAGGAATCAATACCAAAAGGAAGAGAAATATCGAATACCCTGACGTCCCATCTGTAATTCGCCCTGTGCCTCATGGACAAGGACTGTCAGTTCCTGTTCTCCCAAACGCAACAACATCAAGCAGTGATAGCGAGAATGCTGATCCTACACATCCAGCCGAAGAAGTGCATCCATCCACCAGTGTTGTTGATCCTTCATTTACACTATTTTCATCCAGGGAAACACAAAATCACACAACGTGAACTCAGTGATCTGATTAGGGATTTAGACTTCCCGAAGTGTAAAGCTGAAGTGTTAGCCTCACGACTGCAGCAGTGGAATCTTCTAGCTGAAACAGTGCGAGTGTCAGTTTTTCGGGATCGTCAGAAAGAACTTGAGAACCATTTCAGTACTGAAGGTGACATTACATTCTGCAGTGATGTTGAAGCTTTGTTTCATGACCTACATATTTCATACAAACCGGACGAGTGGAGACTATTCATAGATGGTTCCAAAACAAGCCTGAAGGGTGTACTGTTACATAATAATAACGAAAGACCGTCCATCCCTGTCGCATATGCTGCTTTAGCGAAAGAAACGTACACTACGTTGAAATCTGTTCTACGCGTAATTAATTACAATCAGCATGAATGGCTAGTATGTGGAGATTTCAAAGTAATTTCGATTTTGTTGGGTTCGCAAGGAGGTTATACTAAGTATTGTTGTTATATATGTGAGTGGGACAGTCGCGCAAGAAATAAACACTATACACAAAAGAAGTAGCCTTTAAGAACAGCTCTGATTCCAGGCTCAAAAAATTTTGTCAATGAACCTCTAGTGAACCCTCAGAAAATTGTTCTCCCACCTCTGCATATTAAGTTGGGACTTATGACAGCGTTTGTAAAGGCAGTGAACACGAATAAATCAGCATTCGGATATTTGTGCATGAAGTTTCCACGATTAAGTACAGAGAAGATCAAACAGGGAATATTCATTGGTCCACAGACGCCAGCTCGTAAATGACCCTGACTTTGAGGCCACTGTAACCACTGATCAGCTGCATGCGTGGCGTTGTTTCCGTAATTTGACCACATTGTTCTTAGGAAACAAGAGACAACAATTACAGGGACCTTGTGGATGAATCAATTCATGTTTATTAAAACATTGGCTGCAACATGACACTGAAAATGCACTTTCTTCACTCACACCTCGATGTCTTCCCAGAGAACTGTGGTGCTTTCAGTGATGAACACGGCGAGAGATTTCACAGGGATATTTCTCTCATAGAACATCGATACACGGGTCGGTGGGCAGCTGCAATGTTGGCTGACTTCTGCTGGACGCTACAGAGGGATGCTCCAGACACAACCTACAAGAGAAAAGCAAAGAAACAGCGCAATCATTGAAGGTGAGTGCATTCATTTAACCTAGGCAATAAATTTGTGTACAATTTACTTTTGTGCAGCAATAACGAAGGTCCGAGGACCAATTTTTTTGTAGTTTTTTTTTTTTTTTTTTTTTTTTTGTAAAAATGTAGTAGACAGGGGAAATTTGCGGTAGCCTATTTTAGTTCAAAGGATATTTATTCTCAGTTCGGTCTTCTTGATAGCACATAACGTTATCAGTCTTAGAATAACTTTTCCAGCATTCTTTCCAGTTATTTATTGCAGGACTGCCAGCTGTAGGCAGAAAAAAAAGTCGGAATTTTGCAGAAAGGGAATTTTTCGTGCAATATTTCAGTACATAAAATCCCCCACCCCGGTACAGACTACCGAAATGATAGTTACATTGTCTGAATGTATTGTCCTATAGTTCTGTTAGGCATACGGAAGTCAATATTACATTTTCAATGTACATGTTGTAAAGATAGGGAAAGTTTCGGCATTTCGGTAGAAGGGATATTTTTTTCCACAGTTCGGCCCGCTTCGATCATGACGACATTTGCAGAAAACATTCCAAATATTGACAGGCTACTTTTCAAATATAAATTATAATTTTACTATTGCAGGGTTGCCAGTAAAACATAAAAAATCGGATTTTCCTCTAAAAAAGGGAATATTTTCGAATATATGGGTATATAATTTCCCAACGGTACCGGTTACCGGAATGATTGTTAAATTTTCAGAAAGTACGGTCATCGGCGAATAGAAAGAGGTATAACGCATTCCTCAACGATAAATAGGGACGTAATTATACGTTCCTGAGTAAAACCTAACAAAATAAATGTGAAAAACGTTAATATTTTATGTAAATTCCACATTTGCTGGCAACCCTGAGCTACCAGCTAATTTTAAGTGTGATATTCGTATTCAGCGCCTCGAAATCTATAAGGATTGGCTACTTTCGTTTCTGTAAAAAATCCACTGTAGACCAGTGTAATCATTGACAGTTTTTAATTAGCTGGAAGAAAATTTTGTTTATGTATTGTGGATGTAGCAAATTATACTGTTAACTAAAAAGTGCATTTATTGTCGTTTGTCTTTTTCTTATGATCACACACATACTTCTTTATCCTAATGATAACATACACACACTTCTTTATCCTAATGATAACACACACACAATTTTTATCCTAATGATAACACACATGCTTCTTTATCCTAATGATAACACACGCACACACTTCTTTATGCTAATGATAAACTACGCGCTTGTTTATCCTAATGATAACAAGCATGCTACTTTGTCCTAATGATAACACACTTCTTTATCCTAATGATAATACACACACACTTTGTTATTCTAATGGTAACACACATACTTCTTTATTCTAATGAAAATACACATACTTTTTTATCCTAATGATAACACACATACACACTTCTTTATCCTAATGATAACATACGCATTTGTTTATCCTAACGATAACACACATGTTTCTTTGTCCTAATGATAATACACACACTTCTTTATCCTAATGATAATGCGAACACACTTTTTATTCTAATGGTAACACACATACTTCTTTATTCTAATGGTAATAAACACACTTCTTTATCCAAATGATAATACATACACACTTCTGTATTCTAACGGTAACACACATGCTTCTTTATCCTAACGATAACACTTACTATTTCTTTATCCATTAGGATAAAGAATTATAATTGACCGCCATGATAATACACACACGTCTTTATCCTTGTTGTAACACACACACATCTTTATCCTAATGATAATATACACACTTCTTACACCAATACTGCTTGAAACGTTAACATGAGACAAGTGAATCTGACATCAGACTCTGGTGATGTGAGTGTAAGGTCGATTGGATTGGTGATGTGAGTGTGGGGTCGAGTAAGTTTGATCTTGAGTTAACCATGTGAGCGTGAGGTCTAATGAGCACAATATCATATTGATAGCGGTTGCTCCACAAATTTACTCGCACCACACTGCAGTCTCGGAACTTTATTGATATCAAACGCGGAGTAGTTATTCAGCTCGAGAATAGAGGTGTGGTTACTCCAAAGGGGAGGGACTTCTTCGAGGTCAGCCGAGACTAGTAGTGCTCAGTTCTCCTTTTATTGATACGAATGCGAGTAACTATTCCAAAATTGGGAGTAATGAGTAACTCCTCCGTTTTATTGATATCACCATTATCCAGCCGTTGGCGACTAAATATTTTATTTTATCGCCAAATAACAAACATGGTAATAGATAGCGAAAAGTGCTTTTTGCATACGATTCAGCGTCTCAAGACAAAACACCGTGAAGATCTGCAACGCTGTACCGAAACCAGAAGGGGTTCAAATTTACTATTACTTCTGGTTTCAATACTAATTTAATTAGAGCAAAACATTAGATATTTCCTGCTTCAAGTTTATCGGCATAAAACAAAAGCAGTAAGGGATAGCGAGTAATAGCTTTTTCACATGGATTGAATGTCCGTGGAACAGGTTCCATCTTTGATATTATTACTCTATTGCAACCAGTACCATAAATGCACTACTTCAAGTTTGAGAATTGATTTCCCATAGTTTGGAAGTCATAGTTTCACACTGTCAAACGATACTCATTTGTCGTGAATATAAGCATACTCATATAAAATGGGATAGCACAGAATACAGAAGGAACAAAATTTGAACTGAAAAGTAAATGTTTTTCTTGTTAGTTCTACACATAATAGTTCTCGATAGATTTTGATGCTAATGAGAAAAAGAAAAACGAAATTCTCGTGCAGGTTTACTTTTGGCGCACCACTCGAAATAATCGTAGAAATAATGTATTTTTTTTTAAGTAACATTGTCACCTAAAACATTTGTAGTGAGTGACACGAAAATGTGTGTCTTGGTATAGATAAAATTCAAGGGTGCCAGCAGAAGTAAGTTGTTCAAAAATTACAATTCTTTGGGATATGCTTATAAATACGGCTTCCGATGTATGGCATATAAACTACAATGCAAGAAACACAAACCAACCTCTGTTAGGTGACAGTAAAAAGCACGAATGGTATCTAACCGAGTCAGAACAGGGCAAACCTGGCGAGCCAGCACGGTAGCGCAATTGTACGTCTGAAGGGAGCAGGGGCGTCAGCGATGGTGGGCATACGCATAAGCAAGAGTACTGGAAAAGAAGTCGTTTTTGGCAATGATACGATTTCCAATAGCACTTGTCATGGGTTCATACTAGTAACACTCCACTTGTGAAGATAAAATACAGCTCCCGTACAAGGACTCACTCGGTGAAGTAAGTTTCCGAAATCCAGGAAGTAGGAACTAAATACACGGTTCTGATTGGTTGCGGTTATCTGTTTCTTGACATCAGCCTACATATAGCAGAAATCAAACGTTTGACGCTGTCGACCCTCGTGACCGAGCATGCTAGCTGAACAGGCTAGTAATAGTAATCGTTTTTAGCGTGGGTTCAAACCCTCCCCAAGGAATTTCTAATTGTCACATCACTTTTCCCATTAAAATACAATGAAAATAATACTGAGAAAAGGATTTCCTTACTTTTGTGGAGATAAGTAATAGTAGTAGTAGTAGGAACGGGACAAAAGCCCCGCAGGGCTCGTTTTGTTCCACCTTGACCCCCATGATATAAATTTTGTGATCAACTTTAAACAGCTGGCTAGGGTAGCACGCGAAAAAAGTTACTTCCGGGAGTATTACTCTTCCGAGCGGGTCGTTTCGTACATTGTGCAGAAATATACCATATCTTATAAAATAGAGGATCTGCCCTTACAACAAAATCTTGAAGCCATACGTCACAGTTTCGCCACCCCTTCTCTGCCCACTCCGTCCAATAGGATCGCAAATTTTTGAGCCAACAATCATGGCGGAAACGAAAGTAGCCAATCAGACGTGCAGATGCTCGGTTGTTTTTTGGCTTCATCGATTTCATAGGATGAAGATACATAAACATTAGTAATCTAATAATCTTACATTAGTAATCCTACTCTTGTAACTTAAAATACAATTATATTTTAGGTTTATTTATTGGTCAATCGCTAAATAAGACTGCACACATTACACTACTTATATTCAGTCATTCATCATTACCTTTATTGGTGTTAACAGTAGTGGCACCAGACCTAACGTTCATGTGCGGTACAAATGTTGAATAATTACAAATGTTGAGTACCGGTATTATATACATGGTGCATCATTTATAATGTCCAACCGTCATAACGGAGAAACCAAAACAGGGAGAAAATCGCAGCTTTGCAGGAAGCAACTATAAAAACGGGGACACCTTTGCACGTGTTAGACAGGACCATCAACTAACAAACAGTGTTACCAACCCAATATTAAGTTGTTTTTAAATGGTACTACATTATATTATTACATATTTCAAATCAAAATGTCAAACGAAAACTTAAAATACCATATTTGTTGTGCAGTGTTGCAAACTACGGATGTTACAGTATCACAAACGTCCAAAGTTTGGAAACTTCTATCACACTTACAGCACGATGGAGATGGACAGCATAATGCACATCGAAAGTACCTTAGCGTTGGATACCGTGATCATAGTATGACTTGTTTCGAGTGAATAAGAACGAAGATAAAAGGGCTTGAAAATTTAATTTTTTTCGAAATATTTTATTTCAAAAACATCCTTATAGAAGTATCATATCTAATTACTTGTATGGTTTGCTATTGGTAAACAAATAATATTGCCGTTTACAGCACTTCGATATCTTAAACTATTCCGGAAATATGAAAAGCATTGCTGAAGTTTGCGCAACACTGCTTAAATCATGTAATTGGGAGAACTTGTAATTACAGCTCTGGCCGTGTGGTGCGTGTGAGAGCGTCCATCAAGCAATCTTCAAAACGTTCAACACTTAAACAAGTCATCCAGGCGATCTTTTTCTTAGTGTAGAACTTGTTCCTCTAAAGTGTGATGCCCATAGTTTTTTTTTTTTTTTTTCATCCGGGACAGAATCATGTCGGTCAAGTCTGAACCGAACGCGAAATGCCCGCTAAGTAGTAATGACAGAACCACCATTATGAATATACTTCTCCATAGTAAACGTACGGTGCTCAACCACGCCATTGTAACTACTGAAAATGATACGTATATCGTTATCGATCGATAACCCCTCCGTCACCGTATTCCTACGACAACTCACACATCGCCCTCTTCAAATATAGGAGGTCTTTTTTGCCAGACCCTGTATTTTTTATAATTACTTTTTTTTCAGGTCAGTCACAACCTGATAAATTATTAGCGTTAGTAAATCTCTTCTCACATTTGCAAATATTTTAACCGGCGCCTACTCGACTTTATTAAACTTTACCTTCTTTCTGAGTCCACTTACAACTTACCGTTCATAATCAGCAAACAGCAATTCAAAATTGTAAGTTCCATCTTTAAAGTTTACTAGATTTAATACTAGTTTACATATTAGATTTAATTTTATTTAAATATTATTTCCAGTGGTGGCTCATGGAATAAAAGGTAGGGTGGGACATGCCTCGAGACTTTATGATTACTACTACTACTACTACTACTACTACTACTACTAAGATACTAGTATTGTTATTATTTTATTATTAAATGAATTGCCTAAAAAGCTATAAAATTCCAGTCGGGAAAAACTTATCATACTAACATATAAAGTATAATCGTAAGGCAACAACGTAACACAAAATATTTCCTGTAATAAATAGCTCACCTAATTACTATCTGTACATATACTCTATGCTTAAGGCTGGAGAATTTCTTGATCACTTTTATGTTAAATTCCATTATTGTGGTAATATAGTATTTGTATGTAAACAACATTGTGAGTGTATTGAGTCTGTCTTGGCTCATCGAATGCCGTAGACAAGTCTCTACCCTTTTTAATGTACTGAAACAACATTCTGATTGTGCTGTAGCTACAGGCGTTGTCAACACTATGTCCACCAGTTTTGATACCTCAGAAAATGTATCTGTTAAGTCATTGTCACTCAGAAATAGTAATAAATCACTAGTGTTATTAATTGAGCAAAGAATATCATCGCTGTATGCGGCCGATAGTTCAGATCTGAGCTTTGTCTACTGAGCTCAGATCTGAACTATCGGCCGAGAAGATGCCTACTGAGGGCTGGACACGCTGTTGATTTTGAATCCCTTCAGCAGAAGTAAGACAAGAGAGCAAAGTCAAGGGAGAAAACAACTGAAAGTGCGGAATCAACAACCTCTACAGACAAAGCGAATTTTGGTAACAAGCAAGCTTCAAACCTTTTCGTTCGGAAGGGGTCGGATGCAATCATGTGATGAGGGCCTACGATTCTTGGCCACTAGCACCTATATTCAAGCTGGGTTTTCACGTTGTTTATCACACGAGTTAATGCAAGACGATACTAAGTCAACACTGAAACAGCTCAGGCCCACTTCCCCTTTATTTTGTACTGATCGCGTGAATAGCGTGCCCATAAGCGTAAGTAATATACGGAAAGATTTATTTAAAGAGGTCAGAACTACTATTTTTGGTTCACAGGGAAATTATAACAACAATACTAGCAAGATAACTTAAGATACATCCGTTTTTCGATGTTAATACAAAAATGATAGGAAAATTTTTAGTTCCTTCCAGGGGACATTTCAGCACAACTATGAGCACCTTCAGAGGAAATCCATCAGTTGCACTCGAAATTCCCGCCAGATGGCATAAGCACGACAGAAAATTACGATAATCGAAAAAACTTTTTAGGTGCCAAACAGCATAAACAAAATATGCATTCGAATATTATTAAACCAGTAACTAATAATCCATTGATTATATGTTATACCATGCAGTACAAGGTTTTGTTGCATTGTTCACAGCGAGTGCAAGAACCGGAGAGAGCAATAACGAGCAGAGGCAGAAAAGTAATACAGTAGAGTAATCTGCCGATGGTACATGGACCTGTTGTGTGACTCAGTTACTGTCAGTTAAAATATGTAATTAATATAAGGAGTTGGAACGTTCTTACTAGTGTAATACTTCCTCTGTGGAGATTTGCATGGAATCAGTCTTATATTATTCATATTTTAAAGAGTAGACGGTAACTCCCGCCTTTGGTGCGAGCGATCCCGGGTTGGATTCTCGAGAAGACAGTCAACCGGAAAGGTGTAAAAACCTTTTCGTTCCAGCCATTCTGAGTGAGGTTATTCGTGGACTTTCCTCATTCACATCAAGCAAATGCCTGAATACTACCTAATATAAAGGTCCCAGGTCGCTTCTTTCCATTCCCAACTTTCCTGGGTAATATGATCACCGAGGAATATCATCGTTCATACGTAGTGAGCTAAAATGGTCATAGACACAAAAAGCCAAGAAATGTAATATTATTTGTGTTGTTTCTACTTTATTACTTTAATTAGAACTAGTTGTGTTGTCTCTGCCTGATTACTTTAATTATAAGTATTAGCATCATGAACAAATTTGTTAAAAATTCTTCATTAAGTGATCCTTTTTAGACGCAAGATTTTCTAAATCTTCGCACCCAGATTCATAAACTACACCATTATTTTGTTCTTTAAATATATATGTGACGATTACGCATTCATATTTTATTTTTTAACTTAAGTACAAAAATCTTATTTCACAATTAATTATATTATAATAACATAATTATATTATATGAACAAGCTAGACGAAAAATGCTATCATAAATAGACACTGACTTACAAAACAAATATTCGATAACAAATTAATTAATAAAACCGCATACTGTTATATATTCGTTTCGGTCCAATTTATTATAGTGAATTGAACGTCATTTCAGAAAAAATTGCTAAGTATAAACCAGTGAAAAACGCATAAATCATGAAGTAATTTTTCTACAGAAAATCTTCAAGTGGAATTAGATAAAGAAAGTAAATTCTTGTTAAGTGACTTTTTTTTAACTAATATTACCCTTGCACAAGATTATTTTAGATACTTTCAGTAATACTTTTTTAAAGAGGAAATTATTTGCATTTCTTGTTGAAAAATATTTTATCGTTTAGTTATTGCAATGGATAAATCAGGTACAGCAGAGACATTATTTTCAATGGAATTTTTTGTACAAAATATTGATATCACTACAAATACAATCCCTGAGACTTTTCATCATAATTTACCTAATCCACCACCTTTACGCATGTCCGTAATGTTTGCTAGCTTCGATGCTTTGGAAATCATTCAGAAGGAAGATGAAAGCGACAACATTTTAACCTCTGCATCGAAAATAAGTGTAAACTTTAGTTGTGGGAAGTCACTGCTTTTCCCAATGTCACTATGTGAACTGAAATCAGTGGTAAATGAGCCCTTGTACGTTGTTGTGTATCGAAAATTTGGAGACGACATTCACGTTATTGGTTCAACCGACATACTTCTTCGAGATCACTGGGAGAACATTATTGAGCAACTGAGCTGTTGCAATACATCGTATCCAATTACAGAGACTATAGAAGGAACCTACACGTTGAATTCCGAGCCTGAAATGGATAAGGTTGGGAAAATAACCATGATGATAACTACAACATGTATTGGAGAATCAAGTGGGGCATTGTTTCGAGTGGATGAGGAGAAGAAAGCTATTGAGGTTCAACATGAAAAGCCTAAAGATGATTTTATTCGCATTCTACCTGCTTCTTCCACGGCTACATACACAACGGTAGGTACAGAAGAAGCTAAGCCTCAGGAAGTTAATGTAGTTGCTATGGCTTTAACTCACGATTATGACAACGTACTAAAGACAGATCGAAAATCTGTTGACCGTTCATTGAAAGATTTCAAAAGTAGTTTCCCATCGACTGGACAATTTTCAACACAAACTGGGAAATTTGATTTAGGAAAGCTATCTCCGTGTCCATATATTTCTGCATCAAAATCACCACTAAGTCAATTTGGTACTCATGATGCTATTTCAGTTACGTACGATAGTCCTAGACCTTGTACAGCTCCTGAACCGACATCTTATTATCCAGACGCAAAATATGGTTCGCCTACATTTTCTTATCCGGATGAAGCTTCTAGATCAGTATCCCCTGGTTATGACTCCTACGATACAAGTAAATCCACAAACTTCAAGTTCGCGAAGGAATGCACGTGTTCACAACATGGTAAAGAACCGACTGCTATTAACACTGACCTAAGAATGGATCGACATGAGGGTGACTTTCAACAATCAGATTTTAAATTTCTATATAAACAGCAACACAGCAGTGAGAGTCCGCCTAGTAAAGAATATAATATGGGAGACACTGATAAACCTAAAGCTTCTGGAGACGCTCAAGTGAAAGAAACAGCACCTAAAAGGACTAGTAAAACCGGTGAAAGTTCCAGGCCAGCAACCGTTCCAAAGGCCAAACCAAGATCCGCGAAAGGGAAAAGACATGGTTTAGGGTCTGCTTCTGGCAGAGCAGGAGAATCACACTCAGAGTGTATGAAACAACCACCTAGGGTTCCGCATTCAATGGGATGGAACTGGAAACAAGAATACATACGAGACACGTATGGAGAAAACTGGAGGCCTGGAAGTTTAAGAGCTAGTGCAGTCAAAGTATTGAAAGAAGCACTCGAACATAAAGCTAGCGCAAAACCAAAGAAACAAACTAAAAAGATTAAAGCGGATCCCACTTTAGTGTTAAAGTATATCTCCGGAGTTTACCATGTATCAATGACTGAGAGCAAGAAACCTCCTAAAAAAGCTGGAGATGATGTACCATTTGACGAACCGGTAAAAGTTAGGTTTCTTAAAAGAAATCCTGACCCTGATGACGACGATTATGATTCATTTTCTGATACCTCAGATTTTGAAGTTGAATTCACGCCGTCACGTGCCCTTGATGAGGTACCAGAAAAGAAAACCGAACCAATTCTTAGAGTGATCTCAAAGGGGATACAAACTGAGGCAAAAGCGGGTAAAAAAGGTAAAAAAAAGTAGCATCCCATTCACTGTTTTAAACCTAAACCATATATGTGTAAATTTAAATTGTGTACCACAATGTACAGAATTCTATGTATGTCCTATTTGTTTGTTAATGTAGATTTAATTACATAAAATATACTCTTTTTTGTGTGTGTGTTTTATTCCAGTTTGACAGAACAGATAAGTATAGGTTTCCGCGGACATAAAAAATAGCATCCGAATATGTACTGAATCCGCAATATTAATATCCGTAACCTTCAATCCACATGCACAACATCTCGATCCACATTCATGGATAATGAAATAAACAAGTTTGACAATACAGACAAGTAGAGGTATGCGCGGCTATCACAAATATTATCAGCATTCGTACTGCATCGGCAATATCTCTATCCGCACCCGAATCCGCAACATCTCGAACCGCATCTGCAGATAATGAAATAAACCAGTTTGTTAAAGCAGACAAGTAGAGGTCTGTCCGGTTACAAAAAAATGGCATCTGTATCCACAATATCTCTATCTGCATCTGCAGATAATGAAATAAACCGGTCTGACAATACAGATATGTAGAGGTCTATGCAGCTATTAAAAAAAAATATCACCCACATTCGTACTTTATCGGCAATGCCTCTATCCGCACCCGGATCCGCAACATCTTGATCCGTATCCGCAAATAATGAAATAAACCGGTTTAACAATACAGATAAGTAGAGGTCTATGCGGATCTAAAAAAAGCTTCTGCATCCGCAATATCTCTATTCCCACCCGCATCCGCAACATCTCGATCAGCATCCGCACCCACTTCTGCAGATACTGAAATAACAAACATACAAAACTTGTTTGTTCTATCACAATTATGATTTCAAAAGTACTGTCAACTATAATAATTGTAAATTCCTTTACAATTTTCTGAAAACTTTGATATAATATCAATAAAAATCAAGCTCGAATTCAATACTATAGTATATCTTTCTATAACAAGCCAACTACGCTAAATAAGATATATTAAAGTCTTTGCGAACAGAAATTTGAAACTAATGGAAAACATACCTACCTACTTTAGATCCCGTCAAAAGCAGACCAGAAAATTGTCAAGCTGGTAATACCATATTTCGTCGATGAAGGGGCTAAATGGTGTTTTATAATTTTATAGGAGAGTGATTTAAATTTTCACGTTAAACGATATAGCATGCTACTCATTTCAAGATACGCCATTTTCAGAAAGTCCATTAATGTAAGAACTTCAGCTATGAACGTTTTATAGTTGATAGAGCAGGTTAAATAAAGGATGGATGGTCTTCATAAATCACGATTTTTAGAGTTGCACCATCTCGTGTAACTTCACCGATGACTTGTCAATTAATTTTAGAGCAAATCTTTTTTTTTTTCTTTATAAGACATAAGTAAGTGTCTTTCTTCATAACTCAATGGACATTTCCACTGATTTTTTTTCTCTCTCTAAAAGAACTTCAGAGCTAGCTGATTACGGAGAACACTTCCTTTTGTTCATGCGACGATTCTAACTAGTCGAAATTTGCGATTGAATTTTCGTCTGCTACCCGTGCGCTTAAAACAAGGACCACCATGTTTGTACGTCAAAGGTCGGTACAAAGGAAAAGGTCTACGCGCTCACTTGGAAAACGACTTAGCAAAAGATACGATGCATGTTCTTCAAATGTGTACGACGTTGCTAATAACACAAAGAATAAGAAAAGTAACAAAATTTATGATTTATTTTAAAAGCTATTTATTTATTTATTTATTTATTACTAATTATTTGAATATACTCGAATATCTCAGGACAAATTTGAAGTGTACTAATTTGCTATATTATTGGCATTGTTCGCAGACTGAGGTAAGAAACTAATTAATATTCTCATGTTTCGGTCACCGACCGACCTTACGAAACGAATTTTATTCATTCTTAAGGAAAAAATCAACAATATAAAAGCATAATTATTTGTTAGTAGAATGCTAATTTCTTATATGCAGGTTCATCGTGGATTCGATAGTTATGCGCTCAGGGGGAAGCCCAAAAAAATGTATACATAAAGAAACATTTCTCCAAGTAAAAATAATCTAAATTCTTTATTGAGTTCAACAAAAGGACTCACAAATTTACGATGGTAATTATGTTCATGAGCATTTTGATAATCTACCAGTGCTATTATCGAACTACTTCACGCATTAACAATATTGTAAAATTTCTTGGGTAGAGCAATAAAATCTACTCGGGATTTGGACTTTTCCCTTCACCTTTTTTATTATAAAAAGTTTATGTACACAAATTATAATAAGAAATTCCACTAATATTTAGGTAAGATTAGATAGGAGCCCGGTGACCAAGCGTCGTGAGAGGGGTGTAAATTAGGTATCTCTCTCTCGGTGACCGTGCGTCGTGAGAGGGGTGTAAATTAGGTATCTCTCTCTCGGTGACCGTGCGTCGTGAGAAAGAGGAAAGGAACCCGGTGACCAAGCGTCGTGGGTTTAAGGGTGGGTACCTCTCGGTGACCAAGCGTCGTGAGAAGGGTTTTAGGTGTTTCGATCAATCCGGGAAGATTGATGTTGGTTGAGGTGTGCAGATCCTTTTTATCCTGTCTTGTCGGCTTCCTTCGTTGATTCTCGTTCTTCCGACTGTTGACGATGGTGATCGACTCCTCTTCGGCATCGTCGTCTGCTTGTTTGTGTTTATTTATTATCAACATGTGTAGTTCACACGTGGTTATTGCCTGTTACGGCAACGTGGGGATCCTTACAATATTATCTCATCATAATATCTTCGCGCTTACTGTCGTTTTCTTTAGCTCATGGAATGTACTCGTAAATCGTTTATATTAGTTCATGTGAGCATTTACAAATTCTCTGAAGTGTTTTGATCTCATGAATTAACATTTAAGCCAACAAATAAACAGATGTGGTCTCACAGTAATAACCAGGGCCCGGATCTTGTTGACAAGTCAACTTTCTTCTGTTACGCATAGGACAAAGCAAGTTCAAGTAAAAACGTTATCCTTCAACTCTAGGTTCTAAAAATATAGTTTTTTAGGATCAACTTTTGGTCTCTTTTTGCTGTTTTGAAATTTCAGGTCATTTTTTTAATATTTTAAGGTAACTTTTAGGTCACTTATGGTCTTTTTATTCTTTTTTTCTACAAAAGGAAATCTTTAAATGAACACGGTTTACGGATGTGGAAAAGACGAGGTTGAATAATCTCTTTTCTTACTTCCTGACTATTGGAGTGGAAAAACTGCATTCTTAAGAGTCGGCGGGACTCAAGTGATCTTGACAAATCGAAGGTATCAGCAGTTTCTCTTGCAGTGCAAAATGTTTCCTTATTTTGGCAACAGATGGGGTTGTTGCTGAAACGCCGTCAAAGCAAATGGCACCCCTCCTTTTCCTTTGTTTTCCCCTGCATGTGGTCAAAGTTGGACAGCGCAGGAGGGGGGTGGTTACGGCTTTTAAATGGGACAGAAGAGTGAAATTCCTTTCTTTTGCCTAAAAGAGAAACAGAACTGAAGAAAAAATAAATAAGAGGGACCAACATGATATCAGTCCCGTGTCTAGAGAGCCACTCAAATATCTACAACGGTCACAAACATATCATAGAGAACTAAAGCACTTGTCGCCTGTCTCTTTCTCAAAGGATTCTACCTATGGTAAATAACAGAATAGTGCGGGAAAAGTCTGATATAAAATGAAGAACCATGCCAATATTAAAAAAAAAAAACACGGGAGAGCCGATATTCTAATTTATTTAGGGCCTTCGTGGTTAAAAAAAACTTGGAATTGAAAGGCAGAAAACCCAGGCAAAGATCCGAAATGTATTTACAATGTGACTCTTTTTTAGTGGAATCCATTTTCTTATTTTCTTTTCAAAATATGACCACCAGATTTACCCTCTCTCTCGCCTTCACATTCGAATGGTCCTGGGTTCGATACCAGTAGCTGACCATCCTGAGTTTTTCCTATTACAATAGGAAAGGGCCCCAATGTTACATTCAGTCTTGGGGACCGGCTTAGAAGGACATGGGGCATATGCCCTGCTTGATGTTGGTTTTTATTTGGGGAAATACACCACTTCATTAACAATAGAATTGAAAGATGTGTCACCTCTTCAGGAAGGTACACTCATGTCCAACATTATTGTCGCATGTCTATAAGTATGTTGTTGTAGGAATATAATTTGATAACGAATTCACCAGGTATTTCTTATAATATTAGTATGTGTACAATCGGCAAAGACATGTATGTGGCAAATTTCATGTCAAAAGAGCAGTAAATAAGAACAATAAAACGAAAATAAAACTTTCGTTTCCATTTAGCAACATTTTGTTTTACTCATTCTAATTTTCGTATTTATAATTCTTTTCCTATGAAATTTACCACATATACATTTCCAGATTGTACACATAGTATCAGTATTAAAAGTACCCAGCAAAATCATTATTACATTATATTCTTACAAGAAGACAGTTATAGATATGCGACAATCATTTTGGACATGAGTGTACAAGGACGTAACAGGTGTTTATTTCAAACATTAAATAAGCGTTCGTATAAATTGAACTTATTTCCTGACGTCATAGAACAGTGTTGCCACAGTAATAGCTCTGAAGTGGGCTATAAAATAGTACCAAATTGAAACGAAAAGGGCTGAATTTTATATCAGTATAATTGAAAAATGTAAAGTTCTAGAACACCCACCAACATCACCCACCAACGCATTGATATAGAACTACAAACGCAGAAATGTTCGGGTATCTTTATATTCATCAATATGGCGTCACTAGTAAACAACTTAGCCCGGTAATCCAGCAATTAAGTCAATGTATTTTTCGTGCTATTGTCGTTTTGTTGTAGAATCTTTTTAACGACACATAAATTATAGACTTACTTGAGCACACGCTGGTCTTCTTCAGAATATTTAACACTTGATTCAACGTGTGTGTGTGTGTGTTCATTTTTTTTATGTAAAAATTTCAAATATTATTTCCACTATACTACTCTTTTCTCGTCTCCTTCATGCGCGGAGCGGATGTGCCCATCTAATAGCGTCATTTTTTTTTTAGCGTCATTTGCTTCCCGGTATAATTCTAATTACGAATTTTCCACACAAAGTTCGTAGCGTTATGCCATGCAACGTCGCAGAATGAATGTTCAGCAGCATTTTTTAAGAGTTCAACACACAGTATGAGTAACGTGAGATGTAGGAAAAGTCTTACTGACACTTTTAAAAATGTGGCAAGTATTTGTTAAATGGTGCTGAATTGGGTAGAATTGTACCAACTTTTTCACAAAAGGGGCTGAAAATGCCAGCGTGGTACCAGCGGGCCGATGAATGACAGAAAGGGCTGAATTTGGTACAATTGTACCAAGTGTGGCAACACTGTCATAGAACTAAGAACTGTTGCAGAACGACGTAAGTCCGGTGACAATACAATATTCCATTGTTACTTTCATACTTTGCAATATCTATTTTCTTTAAAAGCAAATTTTAATGTGTTTTTATTTTCAACTTCTTTATTCTAAAATAAATACTAGCCTTTAACCAGCCCTGGTTTCCCTGGTTGCATATCACTTTAGGATTTGGAAAATGTGTCCAACGAATAAAAAAATGATAAAACACCTTTTAAAGACATTCTTTTGTTAATCAATTCGCACTAAAAAGTTAAAAATAATTTTGTTTATGCAAGGCTAAATAAAAAGAATGGGGCGCGTCATTTTAAGAATTTATAAACTGTAAGCTTATATTAGAGCGCATCTTTTTTTTTTTTTTTTTTTTTTTTTGTCATGCATAAACAAAATTGTTTTTTACTTTTAAGTGCGACTTGATTAAATGAAAGAATGTCTTTAAAATACTTTTTTATTATTGTTAATGTTTGCATCCTTGGCATGGGTGCTTATTTTGGTAAGGTACCGTATGATGTGTTTCTATACTACTAGGGTATATTAAAATTTAGTTTCCTATGCGTTACTACATACATTAAACAGCACTTTCTTTTTAAGAATTACTACAGAATTACGAATATAGAGTGTTTCTTCACTAATAAGAGGGAGACAGATTGAGGGTACCAAAAACCCTACCGTTGATTGAGAAATATTTAGGTGTCGACACTGATAAGCAACATCTACATTTGAATTTGAATGTTTTATCGGCTTTAGACAATTGATTCAGACCGGGATACACGGGGGACAGAATGTTGGAAGCAAGTAGTCCAGTCCCTAGTTTGAATGCCTGGAATGAGTAAGGACTCTTCCCCCCTTGGTAAAACCTTCCGGAGTTGGAAGCAATATCAAAGAAACACTGCTTCGAAAAGAGAAGGAGCAACCATGCATAAATAGTCAGAGTCGAATTTAGGTTTAGTGGGGCCCCAAGCTGTTCAAGGTAATTGAGTCCTTTATGTGTCCAGATGAACATAGGCACCCTACATACAGAAATGAAGAAACTAGGAAGTAATTTAGGAAGCAGACTAACAGAAGGAGCCCCATTAATTACATGAACGTAGGCTACACAGCAGGAAGCTACGTATATAAATTTTACTTAATTTTTTAATTTTCTTATATTTTAGAAATGTATATCCAGTTTTTCTTTAGATTTTGGGGCCCCCAAGAGAGCGGGGCCCTAAGCTATAGCTTGTTTAGCTTATACGTAAATCCGGTACTGTAAATAGTATACATATACAAGCGCGGATCCAAGGGTGGCTATAGAGTCTATAGTTCCCCCCTCCCCCTTGACGCTCAAGTATACACTGGATAAAATAGGCTTCAATCCTGTTTACTCTGGATAAAGAGGCAAACTATGGTTTAGCTTCTCCCTTATCATATCCTGGATCCGCCACTGTATATGTATGTATGTATGTATGTATATGTGTGTGTCTAGTATGTTGTACGATGGAAGCTGATGAAAGAGCTTTATATTATTCTTGATTTTTTGACAGGTAAACAAAGAATATTTCGGGGAGTAATCTACCCTAAAGATTATAATAATGTATCTTATCTTTTCTCTTGCATGTATATTCTCAGTCCTGCAGGAAGTTTTCATTTCTTTCTTGGAATAGGTAAACGAAGACTTTGGTTCAACTTCTCCTTCACAAATCTTTGACTAAAGGTTGACTATATCGCTACAAACACAAATTACTTCTTCTCATAGAAATCATCTTCAAATACTCTGTAGCTGCACTGCTGAAACAGAAACCAACTAAAGAGGTCATAAATCTTGCCAATCCTCGTGTTTGAAGATCCCGTTCTTCACAATAATTTCCTTCCTCCCGCCCCTGTTAAGAAGTTCAAAGTAGGTTTTCAAAAGGACTGACTCCCGCTGAGAAGGAAAGTGGGATGAGGAATGACTATAGTGCCATCTAGCAGTTAGACGGCCAAGTACGTGAACACGAAAAAATCTGATTTCTGATTTCTGTAGATTCAATGATGAAGGATATAATTTCTCATCGATTGTGTAATGGATGTATTTGGAAACAGCGAAAAAATAGCACAGTAGCGCACAAATACAAAGACAGTACTCCATTCTCAAAAAAGTCCGAAGTTTTTAGCACTTTTCCTTACTGTAAAAAAACAGAAGATTTTTCCCTCTTATTTTGATCATTTTCTTATGGGAATTTGGATTATAATTATCTGTATTTATAAGAACAAAATATCACGCACAGCGTTCAAATTGCACCTTTAAAAAGAGATGCATCATATTGAGTGAGCTATTGAGACATTTTTGCGAAAGAACGAAATGAAACCATGATTTGCCTAAAAAATGGTTGAGATCCCATGTTAAATTGAACACCAATATTCCGACCGCTGTGGCGCACTCCTTCTCCCTCTTAACAAGCTAATGAAAACTAAACTGTAGCTGGTTAACGAAAGGTGGGGGTTGGTAGGTGGCCAGATAGTTTGGGTTATTGACCACAAAGAATGTGATCACGTGAATAACTAAATGCATTAGAAGGCGTACAAGGGCTTTAAACGTGTTTTTATCTATTATTTTCATGTAGTCTAAACTTGCTAAGTTTTATTGTTTAAGAGTGCTTCCTAGTTTCAACTCGGGAGTGAACTGACGCTTTCAATACTTACAATGCCGTACAATGGACTGATCAATGGACACAAGTGATCAATGGACTGCAACTAACTGAAACAAAACTTTTTGAATATGAGTGAGAAATGTTAATTAAAAATCCCATGGATATTAAAAAAATGTCAATGTTTAATGAAATAAAAGTTTGAGAAAACGTAAATTTTAAGGTCAATTTTTGTGATTTTTAGGGTCATTTTACAGGAATTTTAGTGTCATTTTATAGGTCACTTTTTAAAATTTTGTAGGTCAACAAGATCCGGGCCCTGGTAATAACAAACTAGTTGTAGTGGCTTATTACTGAATAAAATAAAATTAAGTTTCTACTTTTACGTTCCACGAATATGTCCTGTAGGCAAAGGGAGACGGATGATTAATGAGAGTGAATGATTATGAAAGAATCGGTGGAATGATCATGTGGGAGGAAATGTCTGAATCGCGAGAAAACCCACGGATAAGATGTTGTCCACCATAAATTTATATGGCTTGAATTTGAACCAGGTACCGTTCACACTAGAGGTGAGTGCTCCACTATTGATAATGAATATTTGTGACATGTCATGACGAGTAATGAACACAATATTCTGTTCCAGTGAGTGAAACAATATAAAAGAAATCAATCTACTGGACGAAACTTAACAAAGGCTGAAATCTTCAAACGTTTGCTCTTATGACTTTTTGGAACACAAAAACGCAATACTTTTACGATATAATCTTTTGCAAATGCACCACCATATGCTAAACATTAATCATCTCAGAGATGAAGGCAGGGTTATAGCCACCCCAAAAATGTAGGGGGGAGCGGTAGGAAGTTGGGGGGCTAACCAACCATATTATAGTTCATTTGCAAGCCTACCTTGAAAATTTTAGGGGTGCCAGTAAAAATTTAGGGGAGCTGCCTCCCGTGGATACGGGCCTGGCTGAAGGGGAGAAAGAATATAAATAAACGTATATTTGTATACTTAGAACACTATTTCGTGTGAGGTTATTGAAAAGAAAAAAAAACTGAAGTTTCAAAATAACAACATAAGCAACATAATGAATTTGTGTTAAAATTCTTGTTCAAGCTCGAAAAATCCTGGACGTCAGGTAGTCAAGGCGATTGGAAATAGGAGTCTGGCTCCTAAATAAATTAAATCAAATTCACAACTAATCTCCAAAATAAAGAAAAGCTATAACATGGTGGCCTAGATATTCTCAATGTGCACATGACTTAATTTGAACTGATATAGTGCTTAAACTCTAATGTTTTTGGGGTAATACAATAGTAAAATAGACCAAATCCTGCTTAAGTACAAGTATCTAAAATATTAGTAATGATAGAACAATACAAATGACCATTAATGTATTTCAAGCTAGGAAAATAGGTCTTATTAACACTTTACGTTTATATACAGTAAGTGTGTTACTTATTTTGCCATTTTTTTTCACTATTCTACTAAATTTATTTGTAGTTTGCAGTGAGAAACTGCAATATGAAAACATTCCCTGAAGCTTCCAATGCGACTCACAGAGCGATATGGACCTGTGACGTCATGCCGAAATGCCTATGTTACCGTGACGTAAACAGCTCATTTTTTCCATTGTTTGAAGCGTTGTATCTCCGTAACGAAAAAATATTTTTCTGAGATTTTTGGTATGTGGTATATTGAAGACTAGTTCTACAAGATAGTGTCTTTAAATTAGAACCTTTGGTCAAAAAGGAAATGTCCATTTAAAAAAAAAAAAAAAAACTTTCAGTTTAACGCCCCACAATGTTCGGATCTGGTGTATCCCCAGTATGGATGTGTTCCTAATCACTGGTCTCAGAGCAATTATTTAACAAGGAGTCCATGTAAAGGTGGCGCCATTATTGTTAGTTTGTGGTTTATAGCACTCGCAAGAAGCTATGTATCAGATGACCAGGAGCAAAAGATGAAGAAATGATTACTAAAAACTTAAAAAAGTAAAAAGGGTACAGATGGATAAAAACCCAGCAAACTGGAGAAAACGTCTCACGACTAGATTCTAATAATTGGTAAATATTGCAGACCTGATTACAAGGCTAAAGAACCTCATTCGATGTAGCTCAATTGTCTTTATTTCTGGTAATGAGGTGGGGTTAGAGTTGTGGGGTAGTTAACAGGATTCAGTAGTCATGAGGTTGTTATTACGTTATGATTGGTGCAGTCGATAGAGATCTACGAAGCAATGCCTCAATGGTAGTACATCCTCAAAGCTTATAGAAGATGATTCGTACTTTCCTCTGAATATATTTAAACGTGATATCGTCTCTGTCACAACGCACAGTAGCAAAACTTCTGCCGCCAAACACACAGTGTTCCTTGGTAAATTATGTTTTGTTAACGCTTATGCGGAACTTAACCTTACCAAAGTAAATCGATTCTGGGAATATTACATTATAGCAGAGATTCTCAACTTTTCCGCAGTACCGTACCAAGTAATCAGTATTATCATATGTCTAGTATCACCCAGCAATGGATGGTGTAGGTCTATCACTAGTGGTATACGAATCACAGGTGGAGAACCCCTGCATCATAGCATTTTAAGAATCAAGAAGCAATTTTTCTACACAGTTAAACACGCGTCAAGAACGGATTTTGCGTAGGGCGGTAGCAGTGCATGAAATAGGAAGATGAAATGATCTCAGTGAAACCCGTGAAATCGGTACGCTAAATAGAGTTTGCAAATTCACTGCTTCTGAGAATTCACCAACAAAAACATGTTATTTCCAAAGATTCAATATGTCGAAAGTAACTATCAATATGTAATTCATAAGATGTTATATCTGCGGCTTGTGGAGTGCAGGGGAGGAAAAGAGAAATCTCTGTATTAAACTCATATGTAAATCTCTCTCTTACTACCCCTTTACTTACAGGAATGTTGTATCATCCAAATTTAAAGAAAATCAAAAGATATGCCAAATAAAATAATAGAAAATACTGAAATTTAGATAAAAGTCGGTAGAGCTAAGATAAAAAAAAAATATATAATATTAAAAATATATAATTTCTACAATGCCATTCCTGTAAGTGTGAGTTCCTTATTTAAAGTCCTGTAGCCCCTTTCGGACGTTCTTTGATATGTGGACTTACGCATGAGTTATCTGCCACCTTGGTTTATCAAAGAATAGGTGTGTGATTACCTTACTAGTTTCGAACATCTGATATTAAAGAACATGGAATCCAGCAAGACTGCAAGAAACAAACAAATTATTCTGGTACTTACCATACCAGCCGAAATTCCGTTAGGGAAGGTGATAACTCCATGTAGTTTAATAAACACTTTTATTTAAAAAAAAAACACACAACACTTAATTGATATCGATATAAGATATGCTCACAGTTGAACTAAAAATAATAAAAAAAATATCTTATGATTTTTTTTATCACTAGTTCATAGTTAATAATATGTATTTGTATCTATTGCACAGTTCATCTTCTTTAATTTCCAGGTAGGTGTGTCCGTTACTTCACAGCATTAATCACAATTTTAGTGTCTATTCTTTCATGTTGATAGTATTCTTTTAAAACGGTTTCCGTAGCATCCTAAGGTAGATTAAGTCCTTGGTACCTGATTATAACTTTGAGTCCACCACTGTGTAACCACTTCAAACTTGGTTATAGTTGCACTTCTATCTCTCTATATATATATATTTTAATGGTTTGTTGCTGCATAGGTAAGATGTATGTATTCGTTTCCAGTGTTGTCCGATTGGATCTAAAAATGCATATAGTCTAGAAAACTGACACAGTTTATTTAACTTATTTTGAACACCAATGGTGCAACTTATCGCACTTAACTAAGTTCACTTTGAAAATAAATGTATGCACCTATCTTCCAATTCAACTAACTCTGTTGAATCTATAGATTTCATGATGAAAATAACTATTTTCACACGAGCAGCAACTTCACAGACCCGATCTAAACGCCAACTGCCTTATTCTTCTCCAGAATTTCGGTTTTGTAAAAGGGGTTTGACGCCCAAGAGTCGTGCTTCGCATCAAAGCTACTGGCTTTTCAATAGAGATAACCTTTTCTATTGTCTATCTACCTGCTAACGGAACTTTGCAAGGAAGTATGCTGATTTTTATTTACATTGACTTTATACGCAAATAATTCACTTCTTATAGATTGTCACCTAATTTCGAATCAAGCACTAAAATCTGCATTCTTTGGCCTTTCATTAGATACAAAATATGTTATAGTCCCCTTCTGATATAACCTTAAAATTTTGCATTTAAAATAGGCCGGTTAATATGTTTTTTTTACCACCTGACATTTTCTTTTCTTATGTTTGTCTAGTCACTAGTGCCCTCTAGCGGAAAGAATTAACAATGTCGCGGACAACCATAATAGTTCGGAGTTTTCTGCTTCCGCGTGACAATTTTACAAATTATTAATTATGGAATTAAATTAAACATACATCTACTTTACTTACAAGTATATACATATCTGCTACCATATACAAATGTGGTATGGAGTTGTCATCCTCTATTAACTTTATTTGAAACAATTTCTTTAGGGTAAGGATTCCCAGTTCCGTCTGTCCCCAGCAGAAAGCCAAAACTCCACCCTCCAATACCAGATAGTACTTGTTTTTTTTTTTTTTTCTCACGGCTGAAAGAAAGTTTTATGATACGATATACGGAAGGACGGAAAAGGTAAAACAAACAATAAAGGTACGCGTAGCTTTCCAATACATAATTGACTCTTAAACACACTAATTCTTACATATTTTAATTATTATTAGTATTTGATATTACAAACTGCTTCATCTGGTAAACCTGGAACGAATTCACAGCCTGTTTTGATAGATTCACTACGCCAGCTAGAATTCTTGTGAAATCGGCTGTTAACCCAAGATTTTCACACATCATTGTCCTTCTGCTTTTATATCTATGTGTTAAAATTTGACAATAGACAAATATCCGACTTTCTGTCGCCTTTTCGGTAGTGTTACAACTCAGGGTGTTTTATGTTTTTTTTAGTTCTATACAGTATTCTTATAGCGCTTAACAGAAATAAAACAGTAATTTTTAGTTTCAACTCACAATATAGTTGGCTAGGCTGACCAAGCATAGGTGACTGACCTTTTGGAGCTTAGTTGTCGGGTGACATCCAGAAGTCCTAAAGTGCAGAAGTCCTAAAATGCAGAAGTCCTAAAAATATGGGCACTAGACCTAAATTTTAGGACTTCTGCACTTTAGGACTTCTGCACTTTAGGACTTCTGCATTTTAGGACTTCTGCACTTTAGGACTTCTGCATTTTAGGACTTCTGCACTTTAGGACTTCTGCCTTTTAGGACTTCTGCCGTTTAGGACTTCTGCCGCGATATGATTTTTAGGACTTGTGCCTTTTAGGACTTCTGCCATTTAGGACTTGTGCCTTTATCATTCACTTGCTTTAGTTCTGAAATTCGCCACCACCACACGAAATTGGGACGATTCAACAACTAGTTGGCAATAATGTTACGAACGTATCTAATTCCAACAGTAACAGCTATATTTGTACTACTAAGATCGTTATCATCACTATCTGTTCTGCACTTATACACGAATTACATAATACAACCTATTTCATTCTAAGAATTAATTACATAATTTGTTAAGAAATTCGTTTCTTTCGAATGGAGATACGAGAATCACAAGACAAATTACTAAAACAAAAATAAATAAATAAATAAATAATAAAAAAATGTTTAAAAAGCACATTTTACCAGACTTCTGAAACCAAGCAAACATTCAGAATTGCAATATATACTGTGCGGAGCGTATTTTATTAAGAGTAGGACAAAAATCCACCAAAGTTTACTTAATTAGGATAAAAGCCCACTAGATATTTCACGAGTGAACATTAAATACCAACTGTATACATAAAGAACGCAGTAAATTTAAAATTGAGCAAAGAACATTTATTATGCAATACAGTGGGTGACATTAATAAGTCTTAAATGGCACAAGTCCTAAAAATATAGGCATTAGACCTAAATTTTAGGTCCTGTGCCATTTTTGCAGAAATTACTACATAGTCATTTAGGGATGTAGACTGCAAATTTTTCTAGGGGAGCATGATTTCTATATATTAAAAGCAAATCAAAAGTTTATTTCCAGATTACGAAAGCTTCAATAAGACAATAAATTTATACGTATTACACATGTGCACAAATACATAATATTATTATATTTCCAGTTAGTTCCTTTTTGAAACCTGGAACTTGACAGAGCGTAAATTTAAAATCACAGCTTGTGGGAAATGTACGAATCAGGTAGTTATAAGAAATCGGAAACTGTTCATGGAAATCCATTTGTTTGACTGTATTTATCTTCTGTACTCTTATATAAAAGAGTAAAGATGAGTGATTTTTTGGGCATACTACTACAAGTAGAGTCGTTAAATCTTAATTATAAAATATAATTTTCTTATGAAAGCAGGACATAAGAAAGAATTTTTGGAAATAAGTATCGTAAAACGGGTGGGGCAAGATTTTTTTAAACGGTAGTGTATCTCGCAAGTTTCTGAAGCTAGTAAAATGAAACTTGGCATATAATCTTTCCTGTTAAAAAAAACTGAAAATTGAACACATAAAAAGGAAAGAGCAAAGGGAGCACTTTTTTAATGTTCGAATTCCCCATTACTTACTCAGAAAATATGTAAATAAATTAAGGAAGGATTTGTTTAAGCTAGATGCGTGAAACTCGGTATTTGAACTTTTAACTAAAAGTAATAAAATACTATATGTTTCAGTATCTTGAAAATTACACTTCTAAGGGGAAGGAGGGTCTATTTCTATAATATTAAAATATCCCACTGCTTATAAGATTTGGGCAGAAAACTCTTTTCCTTTAGGCCTCGGTTATTCCAGTTAAGCAAATGAGAGTACAAAGTGGCTAATTAATTAGGTTCTTTTAATTATTTTAACATGTTGACGTAGTTTAATTCTTTTAAAACTGTATTCTTTCACATTCTATTATAAACATCCTTCATTTGCTGTAATTATTAAACACGTTTAGTAAACATAAAACAGACTAACCCCCGGTCCCGGCCAGGAATGTGTTTTTGGTGTTAAGGCATCATTTGCCGTCCGTAACATAACCTTTGATTTTAACTTCACGTACTCTCAAGACTCAAGTTTCAGAAATGTAGCATATATGAAATATACTACTACTACTTCTACTACTACTACTACTACTACTACTACTACTACTACTAATAATAATAATAATAATAATAATAATAATAATAATAATAATAATAATAATAATAATAATAATAATAATAATAATGAAATACGTATGTATCTATGCGTTATTAATTGTTTCATAATCTTGAAAGAAACTTTAGATTGTTTTTAGTTTGTAAAAATCAAGGCCTTCTAGAATAACTTGCTGGCTACTCCCTGAATGACTATGTATTGGTTTCTGTACACGTATTGTGTTATCACTTGCTAGTCTAGTGTTATTTGTAGAACAAGACAATGGTTCTTGTCTTGGAATATTACTAGTTTGGTGTGGTAGTACAGTGATAGAGTGTGACCTATAATTTAATTTCCCTGTAGGGTATGCTATCTGCAATGCAATAAACTGTATATGCTTCTTCTTCCTAACAAGGATGGGCGATAAGCCCCTGCAATTCCATCAAATAAGGACGAAGTTATTTTATAAACTACTTGGTGAACCTTTGTTAATATAACGCTATTAGTTCTTACAAACTTTTGTTAATCTTATTTAACAATTGCAAAATGGAATAAGGGAGAAAATATATAATGATGATGATTGTTTATTTACATAAGATATACATACAACAAAAGGGAATCTGTTGGTCACTACTGCGTATCTGCTAAACCAGGGTCAAACTCTGTGTGTCACAAAAGTTAGTTTAACAGAGTTTAAAATAATATATATTTTGTTTGACTTACAAAGATTATCATATTAGCAAAATGATTTGAAATAACACGCCAGGCATAAGATAAGCCTTGGGCTATATCGCTTAGAACTGTTTTAAGAGTGAATCTATCATTTATGCATTAAATTTCATTACTGGCTATTTACACGTTTCGGCCTCGTATTGGAAGTCAGCTTCTCGTGTTCTTTTTATATCCCACGATAACTGTTTTAATTGCATACTAATTATAGGCACTACAATTCACTAGATGCATCACGTCTTTCTCTTCCAAGCCTAGAGTAGCGATCAGGTTTGAGCCCACTACAAACCTCTTTGTGTGGCTACGTAGTCGGGATCGAACTTTTGACCTCTAAAGAGAGCATCAGTGGTAGTCCACAGCAAACCTCTTTGCGTAGCTATATAGAACGGTATGGATCTCAGGACCTCTGAGGTAGGCAACAGTCACAGCCCACAGCAAACTCTTTGCGTGGCTTATGGAGCTGAATAAAACTGAATTGAACTCTGGGCCTCTCTTCCGAAATCGAGGCAGCTTGTTAATCAAGAACTCCGCGGCAAACGTGCAGTAGGACCCTCCGAGAAAGACCTCCGTGACCTCAAAACCCGAAGTTTAAATACTCCTTACTGTTCTTGGTTTTTCAGGTCACGAACTACTTTCTGTAACTAAATTTTACTTGGGAAGTTAATTTTTAGCTTGTGTTCCATGTCTTAATGCAGCAACGGAAACTTTTCCAACGGTTTCTTGTTAACTTGTAGGAAAACACAGCTTTATTTTGTTTAATATTGGATTTTTTTTTTCATTCTCACATTGTATACTGTCCTGATCGTAGGTGATCGTTACATATGTTTATTTTTTACGCTTATACATGGGGCTTCGGCGGCTCAGTGATAGAGAGTTCACCTCTGGTGCATTGGGCCCGGGTTCGATCTCGACTCCTGCCATGTGAACTTTGTGGTGGACAAACACCGTGTGCGTGGGTTTCCTCGGGGTTCTTCTGTTTCCCCCCACTTACTTCATTTTCTTCATTTCTCATCATCACCGTCTCCTTTAGCCTATCCGGCATAACCTTGGGACGTCAAACTCAAAGATTTCATTTCATTTTTACGCTTTTACATATCAACTAGTAATTATACTGAATAACTTAATTGTCCTTTCAATTTTAAATTTATTGAGCTTTTAATGTATACATCGTTTTCGTACATAGAGTGTGTATTTAATGTTTAATCATAAAATATGTATCTAGTAGACTTTTGTTCTAGACATTAAAGCTTTTGGGTGGGTTTTGTCTGCGACCGAATGTATTGCCAGGTAAAAATTAACCCTTTTGGGATCTTGTGTTTTTGGGCTATTTTTTAGACTTTCAGTCTAGCAGCTACTGCATCGTCACTATTTATGTTAGGATCATGGTTCATACCTCATTCTCTTCAGAATAGAGCTGGCTTTCAAATGGTACCACTTGCATGCTCATACCATATACCAGAAGCGGGAAAAATGTCAAAGTGAAAATTTCGGAGGGAAATTTTTTTCTCGAACTTTGGGCCCCCTGGACCCCCCCCCCCTGTGTGAACGTAGCCATCTAAATAATCTGAGAAATAGTACTTGGTATACTGAATGTGTGTGCCAAATTTCAAGTTTCTATCTTGAATACCAAGGACGAGAGAAATTTTATCAGGAATTCCCACCATGCCCCAAATTACCGTAAAACACCATAATCTCAGGTAAAAAATTTCCTGAGATATCCCTAATTAGCCTAGGGTCATGTTTCGCCCATCATTCTCTTCAGAATAGAACTGCCTTTCAGGCGGTATGACTCACGTGTCTTCATCATGTATCTAAGGCGGGAAAATTAGGAAAAACGGGATTTTTTGGGTCTAAATATCCTTTTTTCAATTTTTCAATATATATTAAACCACCAATATAGGATTCTTCGTTTGTTTACTGTAGACTTGAAGTGGTGATATCACCGTTGAACAGCAGATGGCATTAGTAGAGGGGAAAGAGTTCTGAAAGTGGTATTCAGCTTAGACAGCTGTTGTGATTTCGAACAACAAGTTACAATCTGAAGTATTCTGTCGTAAGCGGTTACGACATTCAAAGCCTTCAACAGTTCGTATGGGTCAGTTAGAAGTGATCTTGACGTGTTTTGTGTATTAATCTTTTATTCTATGAAGTCCTGTAATCGCGGCATAATTTGAAAAGCCAGAGACCTTTCTTCCCGTAAAGTGGAAGTTGTCAAAACACTTCTGGTGAAAGGAAGATATACACAACAAATTGCTATTAGAGTTGGGGTAGGGCAAAAATTTGTGAGTAAAATCTCCGTTGCGATGAGCAAGAAGCAAATGTGTCAGCAAAATAAGCTTTGGAACAGTGGGTGAGATCCAAAGCTATTGCTAAGAGGTATCAAAAAACTAAAAAAGATTGGCTCTGGGAAACAGAAACGCAACTTCTAGAGACTTAAACATTAAAATGGCTGAGTATGGTGTAGACATTTAGCCTGAAAATGTTCGAAGGGTTCTTTGTGTTAAGGGAATAAAAGCACTCAGGCCAAGAAAGAAAGCAAAAATTACTCCAATCATTACAAAGAAGCGCCTCGAATGGGCACGTGGCAAAGAACATTGGACTGCTGACTATTGGAGAATAGTGATGAATCATATCTTCGTGTCTGATGAATGTTACAATATGTGCAACTAGTGTTGCAAAGGTCTAGAAAAAACAAAAAGGAAATTTTGGGTTAAAAAAACAATTTTTTACCGTTTTTCCCGAACCTGAAAAAAACGAAAAGATTGGGAAAAATTGAAATATTCGAATGTTTCACACATTATGCTTTTAAAATGAAAACTACACTATTTTATATTTACTGCTTTACAGTTAAGATCATTGAGTAGTTATGTTTCTTGTATTAGAATAGGGAAATTTAATGGCAATAAATATATTTACACCATCCCTTTAAAGTTAGCACCGTGATAGAATGGAGTTATGGCTACGAAAAATTCTGAAATATAATCGAAGTTAGATTAAATAATATAGACGCATTTAAATTATCTTAAGTAATCTTATAAAGTTACCGTTTCATAGCAGGGAAGTATTAAAATAACAGGGCCAGAATCATTTTAGTTAATACCAGTATGTTAAAATCAAATATCTATTTTATGGATACACGTATCTTCCTTGTGCTGTGTAAATTTTTGTAAATTTTGAACCCATTAGAAAAAATCTTTTGTTCGGAAATATTGGCAAAACCCGGATAATGTAATTTAAAAACTATTTATTCGCCTGATGCTAATCTTATTTGCTGTAACGTGTCTGCAGCATCTATACATACAACGTATTTCGCTAGCAGGAAAAATAGTTAAAGCAACATCTTTTAATTTTACTTTTTAGTTTTCTGATAAAAAATACCTCTTTATTATTTGTATACTTTTCGAAGAACTCAAAAAGAGAAACGATTTTCTTTACATATACACACATACACCGCATAAGTGCGTAAATTTGAGCAGCGACAAATATATTAAAGAATATAACATGTGAAACTTCCGCTCGTTATTCTTAAAGACTAGCAGATTACCCGTTCTTCATACGGAAAGAATAGTTTCAATTTCGGTATAGGGAGCATCAACACTGTCACCAGTGAACTTAGTGACCCCAAAACTATGAGTTTGACACTAGTATCAGTCATTTTCACTTACTATTACATGTTATCCTCTCCCTTTAGGAGTAATAATGGGGGCTGAATTTGGATTTAAACGGCATCGGAAGTGTCACTGTTCATCTCAGCCACCCAGAAAAGTATGGATTCGACACTGATATCGACAATTTTCGACCATTTTTATATACCCACATCTTCTCCCGCCACAAGTTGCGGTGCTGAATTTGGATTTAAATGTCATCGGAAGTGTCACTGTTCATCTCAGGACCCCAAAAACCATGAATTCAACACTAGTATAGATCATTTTGGATCATATATATATTCGCCTCCAAGTTGCGGGGATGCATTTGGATTTAAAGTGCATCGGAACTGTTACTGTTCATTTCACCGACTCTAAAAACTATGGATTCGACACTAATATCGGTCATTTTCGATCATTTTTATATATCTCTCCGCCTCCAAGTTGCGGAGATGAATTTGGATGTAAACGGCATCGGAAGTGTTACTGTTCATCAAAGCAACCCCAAAAACGATGTATTCGACTATAATATCGGTCACACACACACACACACACACACACGTCACGGCGCTTAATTTGGGTTTAAACGGCATTAGAAGTGTCACTGCTCATCTCAGCAATCCCAAAAACTATAGATTCAACACTAATATCAGTCATTTTTGATCATTTTTTTATATATCACCCCCTTCCCCCTCCTTAAAGTTTCGGCGTTGAATTTGGATTTAAACAGCATCGAAAGTGTCACTGTTCACCTCAGCGACCTCGAAAACTATGGATTCACACTAATATCGATTATTTTCCAACATTTTAATATACCACCCCGTCCCTCAATTTGCGGGGACAAATTAAAATTTTTTAAACAGCATCGAAAGTGTCACTGTTCACCTCAGCGACCTCGAAAACTATGATTTCACACTAATATCAATTATTTTGCATCATTTTTATATACCTCCCTCAATTTGCGGGAGTAAATTTGAATTTAAACTGCATCGAAAGTGTAACTGTTCACCTCAGCGACCCCAAAAACTATGGATTCGACACTTATAGCGGTCATTTTCGATCATTTTATACATCTGCCTCTCCTTCCTCCAAGTTACAGTGCTGAATTAGAATTTAAGCTTCATCGGAGATGTCAGTGTTCATCTCAGCAACCCCGAAAACTATTGGTTCGACACTAAGATCGATAATTTTTAATATATATCCGCACTTCCTTCCTCCAAGTTGCACCTTCAAAGTGAAATGATAAAACCATCTCAGGCCCGAACCTCATCTATGTTGAAAGTTTTTGTCGAGATCAGTCTGGTGGTTCAAGTGTTGTTAAGTTACAAATATAGTTACTTTCATTTTATATATATATATATATATATATATATATATATATATATATATATATATATAGTTACATTCTTTCATTTCCAGTCTAGTTAGTTACATTCTAGTATACTTTCATTTATATATATGATTATAAAAAACTCAGCTATTGCTTCTGCACTATTTCAATGGTTCGTACTTTAAGACATCCCTTCCTCAACCATGGTTGCGGAATTGATTAAATGTAATGTTCTTGTATTAAATAAATATATTTTAAATATATATTTCTCATTAATTTCAATTAAGTTGCTTTTCAAAGATCCTCTAAAATTTCAGTGAGGCAATATGGGCTATAAGCCATTAACTTCTATGGCCATCCTGCTACAAACTACAGACTTAAATATTCGATAAAGCATTTCAGTACTAAGTAGTTGCCACAATACCAATATGAATGTATTTAATTCCAACGGTAACAACTATGTTAGTAACACTAAAATTATTATTAATAATGATAACGAGTAAGAGTTTAGGATATTTCGGTGTAGGACGTTTCGCTGTAGGATGTTTCGGTGTAGGACGTTTCGGTGTACGGATGTTTCGGTGTACGGAGTAGCCTTGTCTAGGATTCTACACTTGAATAGATTTTATTGCCCTCTTAATTGCTTTTATTGCTTTTATGACTGTGTAGATTTGATGTCAATATGGCCGTGTCGGCCTTGGAGAGGCCGGTCCCGTCCTTGGGGGAGGTTTCTGGGGGAAGTGGTTTTATTAGTTGTGCAATAGAGGTTGTTTGGAAAAGTGGAATGACCTTCTTTCTTGTTGAAACACGATCCTATACGATTCTTGAATCGAAATTATAATCAAATTAGAATTAAAACCATGATTTAGATAATTAGAGCATTGGTATACGTCATTGAACGCAATCCCTAGCTTCAAACATGATCCAACACGATTTTTGATTGAGGATACGGCTTTGAACGCCGTTCTTAGCTTTAAACATGATTTAATACGTTTCTTGAATCGAAATTATAATCAAATTAGAATTAAAACCATGATTTAGATAATTAGAGCAATGGTATACGTCATTGAACGCGATCCAACACGGTTTTTGATTGAGGATACGACTTTGAACGCTGTTCCTAGCTTTAAACATGATTTAATACGTTTCTTGAATCGAAATTATAATCAAATTAGAATTAAAACTATGATTTAGATAATTAGAACTTCACTATATGACTTAAAACGCGGTCCTTAGTTCCCACAAGTTTTTTCCCCATTAATTTAATTATGTTCTGACTTGTAAAGCTCGTAACTAATTGAACACTCTTATTTGAACTAGAAAATTATGAATAATGAATATGATTACACCCTTTAAGCTCCAATGTTTAGCAACGATTTTTAATGGTGCTTTGTTTTACGGAGTAAAGTATTAAGATGGGAGGGAAAAAGGAAGGAAAGGAGGAAATATTTATTTATTTTCATTTATTTTTCTTGTTGCGAACTGCACTTCTTTCGTTTAGCTTGCTTGGCTCTTAAATGACAGACTTAACTTTGCCATTTTTCAGCGGTGCTCAGTACAAAATTCGCAGACTGATGTGTTCTTTCTCCAACTGCCATTGCAATACTGAGGGTGAAGAATGAAGTTCAGTTTCTCACACCCTATGCAAACAACCTTGCGATATGATTGGCCAGGAAAAACCAGTTTGCTCCGCCTCCAATGTTTAACCACGGGAGATAGATACCTGCCAATCATTACCTTTAGTTTGAGTGAACGGGAGAACCCACCCGTCCCCCGCCTCTCTTTGGCCTCATCCTGTGTGAACAGGTTTTTACCCTCTCTTTCCACCCGCAACAAGTGACATACATTTTTTCCCCAGCCTTTCCCCGCCTCTCTTTGGCCGCATCCTGTGTGAACAGGATTTTACCCCGCGACAACTGACACATTTTTCCTCAAAAAGGATGTTTTCTTCAAACCAGTTGCGATCAACAACCTTTTCCCCGCCCACTACCCTGTTCGGACAAACAAACAAGGTATTGCCAGGGTGTCCTTGTACTCAATGCGAATAACCTGATGAATAAATGGTTGTCCTTCATTTTGAGTTTGCAAAACAACACACACAAAAAAGAACCCGTAGAATGGTTTCTGTGTTTTGCCACATACAATAATTATGCTGTTCTTTTCGGCAAGATACAAGTTATTGAAAATGATAGCTATATAGTTTACTGAATAAAGCCGGATTTTAAAATCTAGGAACCCAGCTAACGAATTTTATTGCTTGGTAAACAACTATTACCCTGAAAAATACGACAATTTGGCGTGTTTGAGGTACGAATTCAGACATGGTGGCGATGTTTTTCAAACTTTAGGTATTGTGTGAAAATTCCATGGTATTACCTCTATAGAAAAAGAAAGAAAGAAATATTTGCTTCGATTCGGCAAGAGACCGACAAAGGAATTCTTTTCTGCTTCTTTGCAGACTGAGGCAATGCTGTATTACAAGGCAAATTCATTTACTTTATTTTTTCTCCCCCTATTCCATTCCCCTTATGTTAATGAATAAATAAAAAATATATTATATAAATGGAGTACACATTTCCTGTATTAACAATTTTGCTCGTGAAGTCTTCTGCCTTGCTTCTGCCTTGCTTCTTTAAAGTGTTTTTTCTGGATTTTTTCTGTGTTTTGTTCAAAGAAGATATTATATTCAAGTAAGTTTTATATCATTATAATTGATTAGATATATTTGCATAAGTATCGAATGGTGGGACTCCCCTAGAAAATTAACACATATTGTTTTTTCTTATGAAAATAATTAACACAGTGTAGAAACGAACTAAGAGTTTCCCAATATGTTTTAACTTGTGGGGAGCATATCGAGCCAAAACCGGGGAACCATACATGGGGGCATAGCCCCCCAAACAGGGGAACCTCCCATGACTTATATTGCTTTCCGTGTTTACCGAAAATCGTGGGGATCCATACATGCTGCATAACGCCCCGAACCTGAGGGAACCGCGACTGACTTATAACACCTTTTGTGTTTGCCAAAACAGGGGGATTCATACATGCGGGGGACATAACGCCCAACAGGGAAAAGCTAGCTTCCTGAACGGTCACCACGAAGGAACGAAATTTTTTTTTTAATGTTTGAATACTATGTTTGAGTTTTGATTCCGTTTTGGTTGCGTTTTTGGGCAAGTTAACCACAGGAAAGAGTGAAGAATGGAACTAGCATTATTATCATAGTTAAGAATATGTGGGGACACGAAAAATATCTTGGCAGTGTTAATCTTTTTAGAGAAAAATGCCTGGTGACATCCCTTAAGAATCGCCAATGACAGATGGACTTATAGTTTTAGAAATGCGTAGTGACATCCCTTAAGAACCGCCAATGACGGTTGGACTTATAGTTTTAGAAATGCGTGGTGATGTCCCTTAAGATCCGTCAATGAGATACTTTATAGTTTTAGAAATGCGTGGTGACATCCCTTAAGAACCGCCAATGACGGTTGGACTTATAGTTTTAGAAATGTGTGGTGACGTCCCTTAAGAACCGCCAATGACGGACGGACTTATAGTTTTAGAAACGTTTGGCAATGTGCCTTAAGACACGCCACTGACGGACTTTACGGCAAAAATCAAGTGTGCAATTTCTTTGAATCTTTATAACTGAAATTGTGATTAAACTGAATTGCGTACTGTCCAATATTTTTGATGGTATATTTTATATAAATACATTGTGTCTGAATGATTTGTCATGAATCTGTATTCATATTGGATTGTCTTTTCGGAAAATAAGCAGTTTACACATAAAGAACACTTTTAGAACAGATAATGTTCAAAATATATTGTTTAGTGTAAAATAATTAAGTTCAACAGAAAAGATAGACATTTGTCTTGCTTGTATCCCTAATATTTAGAAAATCAGTCAGTATTAAGTGTTTTTTTTATATATAAAGAGTTCTTAGTTGTAGTGGATGCAATTTTCCAAGATACATGCGAATATTGCAATTTTACGTAAATGTGTAGACTTTTCTTTCCCACAGTTAGACTCGAAAGAAAAGAACTACGTTCATTGATTCATTTTGGATCATAGCAGTGGACTTTTCCCTTTGAATTCGTGTTAGAATAGCTTGGCTATCACGAAACGTAGTGAATACTCAAATGTTTCTCTTTTCCAAGACATGACGAATAAACGAATATAATTGAGTGAGAAGTGTTGGGAATATATTTGAAAAATATATAAAATATGAACTTGCGTATTTTTTAACATGTGTTGCAGTATTCAGAATCTTAATCATATGGTAGTCACATGGTTTTTGTACATACTAACTCTATATTAAGCAAGGTAATGAGTGAGAAAAATAAATATTGGCTTTGTAAATGAAATGAAATACGAAATATCTTGTTAGGGGCTGCAAAAAGAGAATCCAATGCAGTGTGAACGCGCTCTGTTGCGTGGAGGAAGAGGGACTATACCCGGAGTGAATTCCCCCTCATAACTTTTCAATTACTGAATGCACTCTTTTTGCGTAGAGAAAAGTGGGCTATACCCGGACTGAATTCCCCCTCATAACTTTTCCAAATAGTGAATGCAGTCTTTTGAGTAGAGAAAAAGGGGTATACCGGTCTTTAAGAGTAATGCCTCCCATTACTGAACGTTACTTGTTTTATACATGGATTTAGAGTGAGGCACTAGGATTTCAATGTAAATGTATGCAGCAGTACTAGTAGAGGGGATCCCTCACTGAAAGACTGGGGGCTTTATACCCCAGAAATGATGTGGTACTGCACCACTTAAGTAAATATTTGCTCTGTCACTGAAAGACTTGGCTTTATATTACTTATTTAACCCAATAGTTTTACTTATACTTGCTTGATCTTCAATACTTTGATAGAATATTAAGACCAACAGAATATACAAGCATATGTATTTGAATGAAGTGAATATGTGCTATGGTTTATTACACATTGAAAACATATATACTATACTCACCTGAGAAATATACGGAACTTTGTCGCACACGCGTCAGCACTGCGGAACTTTCAACGCACAACTAATCTTTAATTATAACTTTTGCCGCTATGTGTCACTAGTAGTTCTATTAAAATAGTATTAAATCACTATTGCTAATGTACTGGTTCTGATTTTTTTTTCTTGGAAAACATATTGGTAGTATTAGTATAAAAAGTATAAGGAATCCGCAGAAATAGTGTTTGTTCAGTTGGTATGACCTAGGATTGAACTACAGACCCCCTAAACATATAAAGTGAACACCTTACCACTTTTTAAATAAATAAATAATTTTGTATGAATTCCGTTTTATAACATGTTGTTGGAGTGGAGTTATATAAGTTTTTTTTTTATCGGGATTGAGATATAGGATTTTACAAGTGCAAGAGTTTTTTGCGGGTGAATTAGATTTATCTTTTATACGATGATGAAAGATTGATTTGATTTTATATTTCCGATCTCTAAACATTTTAACCTGTGAGATCAGACAACTCCCAGCAATCATACTATTTGGGAAAAGAGGGAAATTAGGTATCACGCAAGAGATTTTGTTTGGTGTAAATGAGAAAATCATTATTATTATTTTTGACTAAATGCCCCGCCGGTAATTGGACCAGAACCGTTTGCTTTGAATGCGTTTTCGGGTACGTCCGCGTCGCGACACCTTTATACCGGGAATCGGGCCCGGGGCCGCTCACACTGAACGCAAAAAGCGACAGCGAGTACGCTACACGGAACCACCCGCATTAAAGCCAAAACGCGTTAGCGACTACGCTGTGAGGGAACACTAGTTCCCCTACCGGGAATTGAACCCGGGGATGCTCGCACCGAATGCAAGAACGTTACCGATTATATTGTGAGGGAACACTAGATTTGATCTTAAGTTATCGGTACGTTTAGCTTTGGGTCTTACACAACACAGATAGTTTGCTTGTACAGATTTATTGAGAATTCGAAAATGTATAAAGTACTCTGCCAAAATTCTACATAGCTCTTGCAAACTAAAGATAGTTTTTATAGGCTAAAAGAAACTGATTTTCGTACGTGTATAGAATAACAGAATTTTTATTTCTATTAAGTATAATTTGCACTATTTTGATGAAATTATGTTGTACTAATAATTTTTATTTTTATTATTTTCCAGAAGAAATGGAGTCCCAACACCAACCATCAACATCATCATCCGCTTCTTCCTCCTCCCTTAACCATATCGAGTGGTTTGAAAAAATACATAATTTATTAGATGTAGCAGAGGGAAAGAAAAGGAGAAGAGATGAGGGGACATCACAAAGGACGAAAAAGACGCGCTACTCACCAGTGGTAGAAGTGGTTCAAAAAAGAAAAGAAGCTACACCAGTGGAAGAAGTAACAGTGCCACTAACTCAACAAAGAGAAGAACTTCAGCCTGTGGAAGAAGTAGCAGTGGAAATAGTGGGGGAGCGGGGTAATAGCGGGGGAGCAGATGAACTTCAAATATTCTTGAACGATGGGGAAGATTGGGTTATAGTGAAGGCCGGGGAAAAGTGGGATCGATTAGAGAAGGCAAGAAAATTGAAAGAAAAATTTTTGAAATAAATAAGTTGTATATATATTTGTAAATAAATCGTGTGTTTTTGTTGAATGGGTGCTGGGAAATTTGTGTTTTCTTTCCTATGAATTTTTAAAACCTTTCCAACTTTTTAACAGTACTGAGGTATTTTGATAATAGTCTCAATAACTAATGTGTAATGAAAATTCATTTTGTGCAAACATATAAGGTTTCTTCTTCCTTTATATATATTTGAAATTAATGCAGGTTCTATTTTGATGAATGGTTGAATTTTGAGTTTATTTTTCAGCAAGAAGTCTCTATTTTTTCTAAATTCTTAGAACATTCCTTGTAAGAATTAATCTGTTGTCATATAACCTATCTTCGGGAATCGAATCCTCGACGAGTGATATTAGAAAATGTTTTCGTACAAATAAAAGTATTAAATGTCCAACACTGATGTACTATTCAGTTAGCCATAACGATCATACTAACCACTTGGCCATGAAACAATTTTTAGTTGGTACAGTAGAAAACAAACTGTACACGAAACTATACTGTACAAACCTTGAAGATTTCAAAACAATTGAAAAGAGAGAAAGAGAATTGTAGTAGTATTTTCTTATTGGTAATTGCTTATTTGATTTTTCACCAGTAATATTTCTCTTTGTCTTGTGGTAAACTAATCAAAGTTTAAACTTGGATAGGCTAAAGGAGACAGTAATTATGAGAAATGAATGAATGATTTAATGTTGTTTCGTCTTGAAAAACTCCAAGAGAGTTCACTACAAGTCTAACTGCTGGTACTACCACTGACCCACTGCTGTCTTATATTGAAATTTGAAATCAGATTCTTTACTAATTAAATAAATAATTAGTGGTCTCTCTTCGCTATGTATTGAAATGATTTCCCCTTCACTGTGTATTAAAATGAAATGTGACACCTCACAATTATTTTGTTTAGGGTAAAGCAATTGGTAAAATGAAGAAACTCTGAGAGGAACGCTTGGAAAATGCTCAAGAAAAAAAAAGTTACAGACACAATATGTTTAGCCATAATTTTAGTTGGTCAACCCGGGGTCTCAACCATCTAAGGTGAAGTTTGGTTCAACAATTAGTTTGAAAATATGTATTCGTGAGGATAGAACAGTAAGCAAGTTGTATGTTAAGTCTCATTTTAACATTTAATTGGTGTAAACCTCCCTTGGTTTTGAATTTGTGAGCGTAATGTGAAAACAATCTTATTTTATTTGACATCACATTTGCGTGGTAGGATTAAGGAAAACTTTACGTAAGATAGTTATGATACGTATGAATTTGTTTGGAGTTTGCCATCATCAAAGCTATTTTCTTTGTAATCCTTAGACAGTAAACTGATAGACTTTGAAGTTCTTTTAAACATTCTACTTGGGAATCGAATCCTCTTATTACTTATTTCTTCTTATTTTGAGTATTTCTTTTATTGGATTATCGGCTTTGCGGTATGTATTTTGACTTACCAATTACATTTTTAACGAATCGCTTGCTCAAGCTCTGCTTTTGTGTTATTTCGTTTTTATTAAAACTCAGCTTTTGAATTCTTTCGTGTTATTTATAATAACACTAAAGTCTATGACCATATTAAGACCTTCTTGTGAAATAAATGGAAAATGATATTAGAAAAATATAAGTACGAATAAAATTTAGATGTCAAAGACATGTACGCTATCCGCTTAACCACACAAACTTTTGTTTCATCTCGTCTCATCTCATAGGTAAGCTAGAACAAAGAGAGAAACTATTCTTATTACTTTTAGTACAGAGGTTATATGAGACGTGAAATCGATACATCGATCATTTAGTGTAATTTCCTTCTTTATGCTCTGTAAGCTAAGAGAAATGAATAATG
Organism: Thermobia domestica; assembly: GCF_964235325.1. NCBI lineage: Eukaryota > Metazoa > Arthropoda > Insecta > Zygentoma > Lepismatidae > Thermobia > Thermobia domestica. The sequence goes on from NC_137454.1 coordinate 368,628,963, forward strand.
CTGACAATCAAAACAAAACAAATGTACATTTAGAGGAAGAGAGAGATGTACAGAGAGGGAGGGAGGGAGAGAGAGGAACAGATAAGGATAGAAAGAGGTACAGAGAGGGAGATAAGGAAAGAGAGAAGTTCAGAGAGAGGTCCAGAGAGGTAGGGAGAGAGAGGTCCAGAGATGGTGGGAGAGAGAGGTCCACAGATGAAGGGAGAGAGAGGGAGAGAGATGTACAGAGAGGGAGAGAGGGAGAGAAAGGTACAGAGATGGAGGGAGAGAGAGGTACAGATAGGAAGATAGGGAGAGAGAGAAGTTCAGAGATGGAGAGAAAGGTACAGATAGGTAGATAGGGAGAGAGAGAAGTTCAAAGAGAGGGAGAGAGAGGTTCAGAGAGAGGGCCAGAGATGGATGGAGAAAGAGGAACAGAGATATAGGGAGAGAGAGGATCAGAGAGAGGTCCAGAGATGGAAGGAGAGAGAGGTACAGATAGGGAGAGAGAAGTTCAGAGAGGGAGAGAGAGGTAGAGAAGGATAGAGAGAGGTACAGAGAGGGACAGATAAGGATAGAGAGAGGGAGAGAGAGGAACAGATAAGGAGAGAGAGAGGTCCAGAGATGGAGGGGGAGAGAGGTCCAGAGATGGAGGGGGAGAGAGGAAGAGAAGGATAGAGAGAGGAAGAGAAGGATAGAGAGAGGTACAGAGAGGGACAGATAAGGATAGAGAGAGGGAGAGAGAGGAACAGATAAGGAGAGAGAGAGGTACAGAGGGAGAGAGAGAGGAAGAGATAGAGGATGTACACTACAAGAAGTTTGTATTCAATAATCTTCATGGTTTTGCGGAATATGTTCCTATCTTTCTTTACAACGATTTGATAGTTCACATCATTTTATTTCTTCTTCCCAACATTACGATCTTCAGAGTCAACTGAATTCCTCATAAGCAATACGAAGCTAGAACTAACCTAATGATGGATTTGTCAACAATTTCATAGTTCTCACTGTAATTTTTCGTATTATTTTAGAGTGCATATGCGTAGCAGACTCCTTGTTAAAATTGTTTGAACACTAAATAATGATAAGTAAGCACTTCAAAATTAGACCTGATATATAGCTGAAGCTATTAAATACCAACAAGTTGAATGGGCTCAAGTCAGAAAGTATACTTGAACTGAAATCTTTGTTTCTAGTGGGCATGAAGAACACCTCTTAAGACATGTGGGTGAATAAATGAAGGAAAACATGGGTGTTGGGAATCGAATCCCAAACTACCACATCAGAGATGTGTACCCTATTACATATAAAGCTATTTGATTGTATAACAGATAAATAGGCGATATACTACACTTTATCCGTAAAAAAAATAAATTCCAATTTCATGAAAACGTAAGAAGGAAAGGTGGCAGAGGCCGATGTTGTAAACTTTTATAATTTGCTCAGTTTACTTTAAATATTATTAGGAATTAGATTTTTTTTCTATCTTTGTTTGAGCTTATCAGTATTTAAGGACATGTTAGCTATGAAGGTCTCAGTATCTATTTATCTATAAAAAGTGTACTGCACTGTAATCAATATCAGCATTCGGAGATTTATCAACTGAATATGAGAATTTGTATAAGTTTGTAGCAGAATAGCTGATTTGGACAGCGAGTACAACTGCAACATATATTCGCAACCTACACTAACCAATGCTGACAAACATTCTCGTTCTCCTTAAACAATGAAGTCTTTGAGTATTACGTACCACATTTATGTCGGTTAGAGTAAAGGAAATGACGAAATGAATAAAACTATGAGGGAAAACGGGGAAAATTCCCAAGAAAAGTTACGAACACAATATTGTCCGGCACAAAGTTCACTTCTCAGATCCTTAAACAATTTATTAGTCCCATTTGATCTTTCCTATGACCAGTATTATTTTAGATAATGTTTGTTGTACTTATCTGTCCACATACTTTTCTGCATTAGTAGAGCAACTACCCCATCCCGGTGTCAACTCTGTTGAATTTTACGCGGAAACCAAATCAAAAAGCAATACCAAAAGCAAATAGAAAAGGGAGTAAGCCGCTAAGGCTTCAATGGGTAATAGGATAGGCCGACTGTGGACAAAGTAGGAAACTCAGCATGAGAGAGAGACTGGTCAAAAGTAAGAAAATGATAATTAGATACAGCTTAAGATAATCATTATTGGAAAATAACAAGAGCAAAGGACTACTTAAGAATCGGAAAATCTAGTAGACATTGTTAAAATCTTCCCTTTAACTTTTAAAAGGATTATTTATCGATCAAATCAAACTGTCACATTGCGTTGGAATGCAGTAGTCTAATTAAAACAAACACATGCAAAGGATCTATTGGTGTTCAGGTATCGTGATTTCTAATTATTAATCTAAATGTCAGTATATAGAAATTCAAGCAAGCGCGGGTAAACGGGATGGGTGACTTTGTCAGTTATAAGAAAACTGTTGCAAAGATGTGATATTCAAGCAAGCGCGGGTAAATGGCATGGGTGACTTTGTCTGTTGTAAAAAAACTGTTGCAAAGATGAAATATTCAAGTTAATTTGAATATAAGAATCACTTCATAATCATAAAAGAATAGCAGTTAAAACTAATGGGGGTGGAAACTATGAGTTTCAGGTCTACTTTAAACTTGTTCAAACCTGTTTTCATTGGTTAATCCAAATAATACAATACATCCTACGGTGAAACGTATAAATACCAGGGTTAACAAAGGTACATATAATAATCTTGTGCTGTTGTAGTCGATGAAAAAAGATTTCTTCTTCGTATAGTGGACAGTGAAAATATTTGTACCTAGTGTTTTAGAAAATACATAAAAACAATATTTTCAAACTGTTGAAGATTTGAACTGAAAAATGTCTAATGCTGAAAACGTATGGTTTTGTTTCTGCGATAACATTCGCATAACCACGCAGTGCTTAATAAATGCGTTTCAACTGTGGGAATCTAAAAGAAGAAGTATGCTTCTTTGCAGTGGATGTGCACGCGGATTAAAAGACGCAATAAACCATGACTGTATTCTGTTAGATAAAAATATATTGAAAACAAAAGTACTAAGCATTGTTATGGATATTGACATACAAGATGAAATTTGGTATGAGTTTCAAAAGATGCACGGCAATACTTTTAATAAATTAGAACAGTTTTTTCATATATATGATGATGCCATTCATAATGATACATTTCTTAATCAACTGATAGAAATATTCTTGCAGAAAGATTTTAAGAAATTCTTAATTTGGAATAAAAACGATAGTGATAGTGATAGTGTTTGTGATTGAAAAATATGAAGAAATAATAGACGTATGGATGAAAATGTTACTCCTCTGTAGGCGTATTACACATACAAAGTGTAAAAAGGATTTGATAAAACTTGATTTCTTCTGTGAGCATAAAAACTGATAACAAATAAATCTAACTGCTGTAATTCTCTAAGAAACTTGACAATAGTTACTGCATAGTTCGGTATAGTGCGATAATTTTAAAGATATGTTTTGATAATGATGAAAAGAATGTGGTAAATGCTGCAAAGAACTGATTAACACCAATACAAAATGAAAACTATGTACAACCCAATTTAAAATAATGAAAGATACGCTTCTGCTAGAATTATTTGGGAAATAAGTAATAGTAAGATATTCACTATAATACATGTAAGATCCTACAAACAATAACCACAAAAACATTGGGTTACAAACGTTTATGTAAGTTAGTTATCAATTGGTTCTCATACAAGGTGTAAATTTTGTTTGCCATCTTTAATTCACGGGTAGATTATACTCTTAACTCATTTGTTCTTCTCATAAATAATAATTATCTGGTGTTCAGAGGCTAGTTTGTTTTCGAACTTCTTCGCATCTGCAATAGTACAACCATGTTAATGGTCAATACTAACATTGGGATCAATGCACAAATCCTTAGTCTGTTTTAATACTAGCTCAGGATAATTCTTTAGTTTGTACATGCAGTTACGACGTTGATCAGTCTTACCCATTCCGAGGATGACAATATACAATGTTTCTCCATTGGGATGGAACACTTTTTCCGAAGCGCTGCATAATCTTCATATTTGACCGAACCACGGGTTCAACCTTTTCCCATGCATGGATCTCCCTTCTTTCCAAAAATGTTCATTACTATTTAAAACATTTTCAACTATATGGAACAATACATCGGGTTTCAATTCCTTTTTAGGATGTCATGTCATGTACATCGTTTGTTTAATTTTGACGCGAACTTTCAATAGTAATACCGATAAACATATCATCATCATTGACGTCATTTAGTGTATGTTCTTGTACAAATTCGAATAATGAGCGAACATATGTTTGCGGGTCTTCGATACCACTAGTGTGCATACATTCAATGGTAACTTCCTTTCCACGCAGACCAAAATAAGGATAGTGCATAGTTTTACTATTAACAATGCGAAAGTAATCCCGAGTACCTGTACCATACAATGTGAACATATACTATGTTCTGGTGCAAAACTCGTACTAACCCCGAAAAAAAAACACCCAATACCTCGTCGGAATCATCAGCAGTTAAGCCAGTAGTCTTCCCTACAGACACAAATTCACTATTTTTTTCACACGTAGGTTTCAACATATTATCTTGACGAAAGAAGCCTACACAGTACAGATCAATAATATCTTTTGCGGACTTGCAACTCTTCAACACAATAGCCGGTACACAGCCAAAATGCAGGAATGCTGCCTGCAGTAAGTTTACATATGTTTACCCTCACACCCGTAGCATAGCGTTGCATTAACACCAAGTAAACAAAATCTTTTGTTTTGCAGTAAGTCTGATCGTTATGTCCATTTTCCGTACATAGACGTGTAGATTGTTTTTCCATTATGTTTCATGCAGGGGATCGTCCTAATGTTATCTTCCATTAATTCTATTCCTTCATATACATGATACTCTTTCATGTATTTTTCTTTGTCTCCTTTGGTTTGACATGAGGTAAAAATCTTAAAGCTTCCTGATATATTTAAATGACTAAGCTCAGAACCAACAGTTCATAATTCCATACTTCAATAATTTGCAGAATTTTATATCCAGTCTTTAACGCTTTATGAAGTACTGGGGTACAATATGTGTCTGTTAAGACATGCTGAGTGTCACAATGTGTGCATTCCATGATACCTTCTTCCTTACATGTGCAACATAAGCCAGACATAAGTCAACCGTTACACGTATATGTCTACTGTTACATGCATATTTCTTTACTTTGTGTATATGTTCTGTATCATGAAACATTACAAGTGGATATAGTACTGTAACATCCAAATACTGAATTGTCATCCAATTAAATCTGTATGAATAAATCATGCTTTCTCACACTATATTTTCATAAGATCATGTATATAATTAATGTTATTCTTAAGTTAATATTATATTCAATCAAAATAAAAAAGTGCAGTTAGTCTGACGTATCAAATTAAATATTTTTTTATATTTAAAATACACAGAATCTAATTCAATACGTAAACAAATATTGTAATGGGGAAAAAAACTTTTAAAATATTCATACTATTTTTCTGCGCATTTGTTTCGCGCATCCCCTACCTTTGCACTATAAATCCTGCGCATGCGTGTACTTGTACTAACACAAATAAAGTGGATGATACGTTGTTAAGATGTACAGTCAAAAGGTAGATGTTTCAGCAGTTGCAAAGCGAGAAATAAATAAAGACCTGCATAATGTTAAACAATTAAGAACATATTCTTCTTTTCATAATAAGAAAAGGAAAGGTGAAATTGAAACCAATCTTTCCTTATCGCAAAGTAAACATGTAAAGTACATTTCACCACGTGAAAAACGTTTTGAACTTGAAAAACAAAAGAAAATTATTGTTGTACATCCAAATGATCCTGACATTCCTGAAGAAGACGCTGAAAAATATAGGATTATTTATCCAACACAAGAAATTAGCATAGACGATACTGTGTATAGACGAAATTTCAGATACCCAAATGAAATACCGTTTGAAGAGGAAGTAGTAGTGGTAGATCAAAATACAATTTCTAATGACATTCTGATATTCAATGATGTGAAGTGTGGTTGTACTCCTAATGAAGTAAATGAAGTTTGTGTAAAACAGTTACTAGAAAAATATAAACTTTCTGAACCATTACTTTGTGAAAGTTGTGCAATTCGTAGTGAGAAAGAAACTGAGCATAAATGTGTAAGTGAAAGTGATGAAGAATTAAATACTACTGTGTGGAATTTCCTAATTAAGAAATCAACACGCGAAGAAATATTAAAACAATATCTAAAAATTCATGTGAAATATATAGACGTAAACATTATTCCGCATCTTATAAACAAATTTAACTATACATATCAGGAGATTACATTTAATGATTATCACATTTCTGATTTAAGAGAAACATATCTTGAACACGATAAAAATGTGTATCAACAATCCATACTGTGAATACCAATGTCGTTTCCTAAATACATACAATTATTGTGAATATCGGTGTTCTTCTTTTTCTATAGATGAACAGTGTTTGTTATGTATTGACCGTTGGAAACCACAGCGAGAACTTTTGTGTTACGGGTGTTTTCAAAATCGCGCAAATTTAAATGAACATGAGTGTATTACTTTAGACTATGATATGTTATGCTATAATGCATGGCGTAGAATGGTAAGCACACAAAGTTTTGATGACTTATATAAAGATTTTTCAACAGTACATTGTGATACTGAAATTGATGATTGGACATTTACATATACATTATATAACATTTTGTTAAACAAAGATAACATTCAGTTAATTACAGAGTTATTCTTACAAAAAGATTTACATTATAATATGCACAAAAAGTAATAATGGAAAATAAAAACTTTTCTGCTAATCAATTACAAAATAATAATAATAACAATGTGTATAAATTAACAAAAAGAAGTGATAAAAGACTTTCAGCAAAAAAGTGGCCAATATGTAATTGTACATATACTAATATAAATATAGATTGTATTAAACAATATATCAAGGAATGTTAAAATCACAAATGTATCTGTATGTAAACTATATATATCTATATCTTATTGTAATTTGTAAATAAAATTTTATCACTGTATATTACTTGTTTTCATTTATATTATTTCCTTAGATGTATGATTTTAAAACTTTCTTTTGTGTAAATGCCTTTTACATTATCGTGCTTAAAATATTCTGTGAAAATTATTTCATGCAACTAAAAACTTTAACATGTGCATATGAAACTTTAACATATGCATATAACAAAAATCCGTATGTTATGATCCACGTGCCTAAAATTTGTTTGTACACTTTTATATTGCATGCATGTGAAAAACTTCACATTTTCATTTTGACAAGTTGTATTTTCATTTTGACAACTTGGATTTTTTAATTTTGTAAATTACATTTTCATTTTTTGACAAGTTACATTTTTAATTTTGAAAATTACATTTTCATTTTTCACAAGTTGCATTTTAGTTTTGACAACTTGCATTTTCATTTTGACAAGTTGCATTTTAGTTTTGACAACTTGCATTTTTATTTTGACAAGTTGCATTTTAGTTTTGACAACTTGCATTTTCATTTTGACAAGTTGCATTTTTATTTTGACAAGTTGCATTTTAGTTTTGACAACTTGCATTTTCATTTTGACAAGTTGCATTTTTAATTTTGAAATTACATTTTCATTTTTTGACAAGTTACATTTTATTTTGACAACTTGCATTTTCATTTTGACAACTTGCATTTTCATTTTGACAAGTTGCATTTTTATTTTGACAAGTTGCATTTTAGTTTTGACAACTTGCACTTTTATTTTGACAAGTTGCATTTTAGTTTTGACAACTTGCATTTTCATTTTGACAAGTTGCATTTTTATTTTGACAAGTTGCATTTTAGTTTTGACAACTTGCATTTTCATTTTGACAAGTTGAATTTTTAATTTTGAAATTACATTTTCATTTTTCACAAGTTGCATTTTTTAATTTTGAAAATTACATTTTCATTTTTCACAACTTGCATTTTAGTTTTGACAACTTGCATTTTCATTTTCGTAAGTTACATTTTTAATTTTAATTTTGTTCAATCACTTCATATTTTTACGGATCGTATGTTATACATACTCTGAACAAATTTATTTGTGAACGTTTTAAAATTGTTGTTAATTATTTGTTTTGAAAAACACTTTTCGACATTTATACCACATGTATGTGAAAAACTTTTTGCATGTTATGATTTGCGTTTGTAAAACAATTTCTGCATGTTATGATGCTTGTATGAAAAACACTTTCTGCATGTTATGATTCGCGTTTGTAAAAACACTTTCTGCATGTTGTGATTCACTTTGTAAAAAACATTTTCTGCATGTTATGATTCGCGTTTGTAAAAACAGTTTCTGCATGTTGTGATTCACTTTGTAAAAAACATTTTCTGCATGTTATGATTCGCGTTTGTAAAACATTTTCTGCATGTTATGATGTTTGTATGTAAAACATTTTCTGCATGTTATGATTCGCATTTGTAAAACAATTTCTGCATGTCATGATTCGCATTTGTAAAAAACATTTTCTGCATGTTATGATTCGCATTTGTAAAACACTTTCTGCATGTTATGAATCGCGTTTGTAAAATTAGTTTCTGCATTTTTATATTACATGTATGTATGTAAAAAGTTGTTGCATTTTGTAAGGTAAGTATATAAATCATACTATAATATTACTTCATAGTATGCATATTTAAATTCATTATTAGATCAGTTTCTGTTTTTATATATATTCTTTTTTCCCATTGCAAAGTCGGTGTTAATTTTTTTTGTTGTTGTTGTATTATTTAATATCTCGTAATTATTTAATCGAACACTTTGTGTGAACGTATTAAGAATGCGATGAACAATCTTCTTATTTCGTTTTACTTACCGTAATACTCTTACATCAACATAGTTATGTAGTGTTAAATAATTACTATGTAAAATACTAAGGGCAGTTAAGTGTGAACTTAGAAAATCCTTTCTCATTGCAAAGTCAGTGTTAATTTTTTTATTGTAAATATATTAAAAAGTTTCTGTGGAACTCTGAACAATCTATGATTGTGAATATAATAAAAATTCTTGCAGAAACTCTGCTTACTTTTCTTAACACAATACTCATAAAGTGTAATTCATCAAATATTTGTTGCACAAATTCGTTCTTATTTATTTATGTGGATCTTTCGTTACATAAACTCTTCTTATTCAGGGTATGTTTTGTTTGTTACACAAACTTTGAGGATCTATGTTTCAAATCGCAACTTGTAAAATACTCATCAAACTTTTAAATACTTCAAAGTATTAGTAAAATCAAGAAAAATATAAAACACTCATCAAATACCAATTTTAAACGATAGAGACCATAAATGAGTTTCACCTTGTAAAATGTCAATGATAGCTTTTATTTAGGAAAGTTTCTTTTATTAAATAAAATCAAGAAATGAAATTCGTATATATTTATTTGGAGATAAAGATATATACAAGCAAACAAGTATAGAAAATAATATACATGTACAAACACACACACACACACACACACACACAGAAATAATATATACAGATTATATTACATACAAAAAAGAAATCACTTTGTCGCGTTTCTATCTTTTTCTAATAAAATGTTCACTAGTCCTTCAATATAATTTGGGTTCTTTAATAAGTTGTCATAGGTTTCATGAAATAAATGTTCACTTCTTTTGTTAGCAGAATGCAATTTCACATAATTTGAATACACATTGTCTCTCACATCTTTGCTTGCCATAATTTTCCATGCTTCTGCTTCGAGAGTTAATATATTCACAAGAAGGCACCTGTGCCCGAACTGGTTGAAAAAATTTAGGGTACAACCAGGGCATAGTAAAACTGTATCTGGTTCCCACTTTAAAATACTATCTTTAACACATGTTTCACTTACAAAGTTACTATTACACTCGCACTGGTACTGCACACGCAAATCCAATGGAACCTTTTGGGGTGAAGATGAAAAGTCCAACGGGGAAACACTTGGTGATGGCGTGCTGGGTTTGCACTCTTCTATCTCACTGAATAACTTACAAATTTCTTCCTCCTCTTCCTCATTAAATAAATCAGGAGATGTTGATCTTTCTTCTTGTTCTTCTTCTGCAAGTGTCCACTTTATCGCTGGAACTTGAAACTTTTGCTCCGGTGTTCCTGTTACTGGTACTGGTGAAGTTGGAATTAATATTGGCTCTTCTCTTAAATCAATGATTTCTTCCTCTATAATAACATCTGGAGAAGCCGGTGAGCAAGTTTCTTCCTCTATAATAACATCTGGAGAAGCCGGTAAGCAAGTTTCTTCCTCTATAATAACATCTGGAGAAGCCGGTGAAAAATAGCAAGTTTCTTCATCAATAAACAAGTCCGGAGATTCTCTATGCAATTTAAACTTTTTGTTGGGAGATTCAACATAGTCAAATGTAGAATCCCAATCTACTTCGTTGCAAAGTTGAATTTCTCGCTGTACTATACTGGCAGACGAATCCATGATGATACTATGTCAGTCTTCTCATCATACCCAGTATATAAGGAAAACTTATGTCGACGTCACATCACGTGGTACTTTAAAACACTCCCCTTACATCATTTAAAATATTTTCAAATGTACTTTCCCAATTCTCTATACAACTTTCAATAGGTATAATGGACGGAGAAATCATATACTTACATTGCATTTATGTTCTCATGTATCATTTACTGATCAAACATTCTTTTGAAACAACATCGTCAATATTATTTACATTGTGTTACGATCATTCACATCTTACAACGGTATTCCCTCAATAATGTTATTCATATCCTGTACTATTCACTTAAAATGTTATCTACGTACAAAAAAAAAGTGTCAACACAGTTCATACTGCAAAACTTCTTTTGTGTTCTGCGTCAACAATGTTTTATTTTCATTTCCTATACCATTAAAGTTGTTTTATTACTCTGTCGGTATTCTGCAATGTTTATCTACCGTAACCTTAATCTTCTTTGTATTCACCATCAACAATGTGTTGTGTTCACCTAACGCGGTACCAAACTTCTTTTTATTACTCTGTCGGCATTCTGTGATGTTTACCTGCCACGATCTCAATCTTCTTTGTATTCGCCGTCAACATTGTTTTGTGTTCAACTACCCTGACGCCAAACTTGTTTTTATTACCAATTAGCATACAGGTATAATTCAACATGTTTACCTGCCACGACCTCAATCTTCTTTGTATTCACCGTCAACATTATCTTGTGTTCAACTACCCTGACGCCAAACTTCTTTTTATTACTCTGCCGGCACTCTGTGATGTTTACCTGCCACAACGTCAATCCTCTTTGTATTCTTCGCCGACAATGTCTTGTGTTCACCTACCCTGGCGCCAAACTTGTTTTTATTACCAATTAGCATACAGGTATAATTCAACATGTTTACCTGCCACGACCTCAATCTTCTTTGTATTCACCGTCAACATTATCTTGTGTTCAACTACCCTGACGCCAAACTTGTTTTTATTACTCTGTCGGCACTCTGTGATGTTTACTAAACGTGTCGTCGGTTTCCTTTGTATTTGTCTTCATGTTTTAACACGCACCTGTTACCCAACAACGCCATCTTTCCCTCTTGCCCAACGAGTTTCCAAAAAGCGCGCGAAAAGTTCAGTTCATGTCTTAAGTTCACCAGCGAAAGACGTACAAAAACCACTCTCTGTATATGTACCAGCAATGCATATCGTACCGCACTATACATATTCTATACACGAAATTTCTAGTATGCTCACACAGTGTTCGAGAAAATAAAGATACGATCCGTCAAATTAAAAAGTCCCGCATGAATAAAGTTTATTCCCTCCAATTTATTAGGAAAATACAAATTGTTATGCAAATGGTCAAATTAATTAATATAATCACAATCAAATTTAACAACGTGTATGCTTTAGCATACGATTTGGGAAAAAATAATAAGGAGCTTGCTTAGCAAGCAATCCAATAGAAATTGTTCCAAGTAATTTATTAGAAGAATGCAAATGCGAATGAGCTTCTAATGAAGCGAATTAATTAATATAATCACAATCAGAGATTGTTCTATGGAGTATGCTTTAGCATACGATCCAATAAATAAGGAGTTTGCACAGCAAACGATCCAATAAATAAGCAGAGTATGCTTTAGCATACAATCCAATAAATAAGGAGCTTGCTTAGCAAGCAATCCAATACAAATTGTTCCGATTAATTTATTAGGAGAATACAAATAAAAGAATAATTAATTTGATCATAGCATAGCTGTTAGAAACAACCCTATCAAAATCATGTCCTTCAACCTCTTTTCTAGAAACTACTCCATCCATCCTAACACTCAACCTTTTCCAGGAACCCGTCTAACCACCTAACAAACAGGGTAATAAAACCACCTCCCCCTAAACCTCTCCAAGGCCGACACGGCCATATTGACATCAAATCTACACAGTCATAAAAGCAATAAAAGCAATTAAGAGGGCAATAAAATCTATTCAAGTGTAGAATCCTAGACAAGGCTACTGTACGGACGCTACGGTGTAAGGACGGTTTGGTGTAAGGACACTTGCTGTAAAGGACGTTTCGGTGTATAGCCTAATATTTGATTGCATTAATCATATGCTTGTAATGAACAGGCATGAAGTGTCATAGTGTAGCCACTCTGGAATAGTGTAAACTGATTAACATTGTTATTGAGTCTCATTGTTATTGAGACAGGATGATAATACAACACCAATCCATTCGCAACAATAATTTCTATTCAGAGATGTCCATAGGCGAGTTTTATAGAATAATAATCAAATTTACTGCAAAATATTCAGCATTATTTCTAAATTGAAATAAATATATTGTACAAAGTTCCTGAGACACAATAATAATATATACAAACTAAATAATACCTCAAAGGAATTTTTGGCGTGGGAGACCCGGGTTCGATTTCCGGTGAGAGCTCATGTGGTTCGGATTCCACGTTAATCAGTATGTGGACGTCTCATATAGCCTCACTCCTGAACGGGACATTAAACTCACAAGTCAGATTCAACTCATCTCAACTCAAAGGAATTTTGTTGAAAAAAATATAATTACATAGAATCACTCAACTAAGAATCTAAAATTGTACACAATTCCTTTTAAGACTGTAATCACATCGTCAGATTTGTAATTTTCACAAACGTTGTTCAGTCTCTTCGTAACACCGGCGTATTTTTTCTTTGTTCTGACTTCATATCCGCCAATTAACTTATTTTTTCCATTTGAACAGCACTAACAAGGAGACTTATGGAAGTGTAATTTACTGATTTGAATGAAACTTTGCATACTTGTAGAATATCAAAAAATAATCGTCACTTTTTTTAATTTTATTTTTGGCAATGGTGCGGGTTTAAGGGTAGAAACCACTCTTTGAACGTTAGAGGTGGCCTCCAAGCATAAACAGAAAGCAATCATTAAAATAGAAGATTAAATGATACGACCAGCTTACTGTCAAGGAGGTTTTAGGACAGGTGATTCAGAACCTGACGTTGAAATTACAAAATTCAAATTGGCGGATCCAATATGATGATTACAATTACAAAGTCTTCTGGTTTGAAATGTTCTGCATTTAGCCAAGAACAATTATAATTGGCAGGGGCTACTGAGAGAAGGTGCAGACTGATTTGAAACTCCTTTTTGTACTTATTTTAACAGGACGTTTGATTAAATCTATAGCCAAAAAGCTAGAAACCAATGCCAATGCACTTGTCGCGAATGTGAAGCAACACATATTGGAAAATTAAATATTTATAACTCTGATCAATAGGTTTAATTTTTAAATGCAGACGGGACGTACTCTAGTGTTTACAGGGACACAAACAGTAGAAAGGGTGGTACAGTCAGTAAATTCTATGACTCGTAGCTACATCATACAGCCTTCAATTTCTGCAAATAGTGTTTTGTTATCACCACTTTTAATTGTTTTGTAGGAAAACAATGGAACATTTGGTCTTATAGTCCAACACAACCTCTTTAAATTTGAAGATATCCTTGTAAAAGCATCAAATCCGGAAAAATTAACATCAAGTCTTGTGAGATCATGGTTTCAAGAGATTTTTCTTCAAGCGTCTAATGCAAAGTCCATTTTGTTATTAGTTTCGTGGAGTGGTCACAATTCAACTTTGACCTATTTTAAGAACAAAAGAGTAACTCATAATAGAAACAATTTCTGCAGGAACAACTGGTAGGATTCAGCCTCTTGTTGTGTTCTTTAGGCCGTTAAAAATTTTCTTGAGACATTTTTCTGACACTGTCCTTCTCTACAACTATAACATGAATTTACATCTCCGTAATAATATAATTAAGATCTCATCACTGATTCATAATCAGTTTTCTTTTCCTAGATTTGCTAATCTTATTGGGTATGCATGATATAAAAGTGGTTATTGGAAGAAAAACCATCTGTGTTTGAAAATTTTCTTTCAAAGATTGTGCAGCATTTTGCGATTTGTGCACAGTTATTGCCGTAATAAGGTGTGTGGTGTACACAATGTTTATGCATCACACACTTTTTTACTATATATCATTACCGTAAAACGTTTTCCCAATCAATTAATAATTATAACATTTGAGGATATAAGAAGTTCTGACATAGAGTGAAGCGAGGGGACTCACTATAAATAAGTAACCCTTGCCAATTACAGAAACATTTAATTTTTATTTTATTTATTAATTTATATATTCTACTTCGTGAATTTATTTCTCCCTAACGAATAATTTTCATTTTGAAGAGTGGACGTTTCGGTGTAAACATTAGAACTTTTACACCGAACCAGCCTCACACATAAACGTCCTTACACCGAGCAATCCGTACACCGAAACGCCCTGCACCAAAACGTCCTACACCGAAACAGCCGTATCACAGGAGTAGTTAATTACGAATATGACAATTATTTGCTACAGAAAGACTTCTGTACAAGAAATATATGTGTAAAAATATTTACTTCAAAACAACACAAGGAAAGCAAAATTTATGACGTACATAACTAAAACACAATATTATGTTACTAATATGAAGTCAATGGTGTGGAAATAGAGAAAAACAGACATTATGAAAGATCTGGGAATCACATTTGGTAGAAAGTTAAAATTTTGTCAACATAGAAATATATCATGGAAAGAGTAAGAAAGGACAATAGGCTTTATTTATTTATTTATTTATTTATTATTTCAGAACGATAGAATATGTATTTATACAAATAACTTGTAAGAACTAAGGCTCTGTAATATGAAACAGTATATCTAAAACTTGACTAACAGATTGACAGTATTCTTCTTACGGACGCGATGGTAGCGCCACAAGAGATTTTTAGGACTTCTGCACTTTAGGACTTCTGCACTTTAGGACTTCTGCCTCGGTATGATTTTTAGGACTTCTGTCTTTTAGGACTTCTGCATTTTAGGACTTCTGCACTTTAGGACTTCTGCATTTTAGGACTTCTGCACTTTAGGACTTCTGCACTTTAGGACTTCTGCCATTTAGGACTTGTGCCGCGAAATAATTTTTAGGACTTGTGCATTTTAGGTCTAATGCCGTTTAGGACTTCTGCATTTTAGGACTTCTGCCATTTAGGACTTCTACCGCGTCCCCTAGTTGTCTTCTACAAGTTTGCTTTAAAAAAAAAAACTAACTAACTAGAGTCTATCTTTCTATATACGAAATCCAATATCTATAGTTACATTCTCGATATAAACTTGAATCTTACCAATACTTAGGAAATAAAATAAATATGATTCTAAGTTAATTAATAATATAAATAACATTTGAAAATAAAGAAAACCATTTACATTTTGATATGCAAATTAATGATAACATTTAAATATACTACTATATAAACTTTATTAATGAAACTAATGTGAGACTGCGTCGTACAGGCTGATATAAAAAAAAATGTTTATGGTTTGAAAGCCACAAGCCAGTAATATCATAGAGCGCAAAATCATGTTGAGAGAACTATATTAGCTCCATCTGAAGGGAAATTGATGAAAATTTGTGGTCAGAATAGATGAGGCGTGGATTTACTAACCCATTGTGGAAATAACATACAGAAGTTGATTCATTTTTATTGAGACAAATTTGAATGTGCCACTTACCTATTAAGTACATGTTTCCATCACCGATTGTGTTCTTTCTGGAGGTCATCTCTACTGACTATTGAGTAGCATCAGAGTTTCCATTGCAAAAGATAATGTTGCAACTGGACCATAGATATTGCATACCACTCCTCTTTACACGCTTTACATAGGTAGAAGACCTGCGGACTCGACAATGAGACAAGCGTCGCTTGAGGAATCCGAAAGCACAATAGCCCATTGACTTGCCATTTGGACTCTTGACAGGGATATCAGAAGAGGGAATTGCTGAAATTCCAGTTTCCTGTTCCATTCGGCGACAGAATTCCAACGATGTTTTCGCCGTTTGCCTTTTCATAGTGCAGTTCAACCTGGCTCTTGTCTTGTCTATACAATGCAGGGATTTTATACTGGTACATTTCAGTCAGGTTTTGACGTTTTGTGCCATTTTTCGGAGATGCATTTGCTACTATACGAGAAATCGGCCACAAACATGAACCCTTTTGGGAAACTCTCTGTGCACTGGCGGATAAATGTGCTTCGGCCCCTTGGCATGAACAGGTCTGTATATAATGGCACGAACTTTACCATAGTATGTGTGGTAAATGCAGATCATAAAGGGTAACAACAAACTTCTACCGATCAATCGTAAGATAACGTTCATACAGCCTTCTCCAGTTCATTTTTTGTTCAGCCACATGATATGGTTTTGGGGTGCGCTGCGCACACTACTCCAGCGAACGATGGTGAGGCGTAAACTTCTGTGCGCGGTCTGGTTGATAGTCGCCTGAGATGGGCGGCGTTTGCTGGTAACCATAGTGTGTGCGGATTTTCGGAGCTCGCCATATGCTGCATCACACGAAATAGCAGCTGGTTCCTTTCAATGGAAAGTCAGTTTCTAAAGACATACCACATTGACTTGATACCTAGTCTTCCGTTAAAAGCGCTGCTATCTGCTGAAGGAATTCCGCTCTCTTTGGCGTAGACGGCTGCAAGGCTCTCTCGCTTAGCAGCAGCTGAACCCTTATTGGCTCAACGCGTGGGTGTGTCGAGAGTGTGAGCTTGCCATGTGTTCACATTTTTGCCACGGCTCAAGACATTTTGACAGCACTATAGCTGTTTGCGAAGGTTTGGTAGGCCCGAAACTCTGTGCTACATTTTCCCGCATAATGCGTTCTTCTCACCACTGGCAGCCATTTTCTCGTCACTCAGATTGTCACCTGGTGGTGGTACTATGAAGTAATTTCGAAGTTGAGGATGTGTTTGAATTATATGTCATATTCAATCCGTGGTAATGTGCTATTTCTTAATTAGTATGTTTCGATCGCTCAAATCGTTTTGAAATACCCTATGTATTTATTGTTTCATCCATCTGTTCTTTGACTAACTGACTCTAAAGCCTTTATTTGTCTATTTATTTACCATTCTTATGTCTAAAAAATTAGAGACATTTTAATGAACACGACAAGCTACTCATAATAAAAATTGCGTCAGTTCGTTGTAACATCAACGCTAATTATAAACTAATAAGTTATGTGTAGGAACATTATCTCATTAAAACATTTTCAAGTACAATTCTAGGTGTTCTGCAGCTAATTAGCACCTCCAATTATAATCAAATATTGCAATAACATGATGTTATGTTTTTTCGCGTTCTTTTTATCCCACAACTTAAATATTTTAAGTGACTTTCGAGTCTTTATCTAATTACCTTTGGTTAATGAGACAATTGTAATGTAATGATCCTGTTTTAGTGGCTACAGAACTAATAATGGATTACCTCAAAAACACATTCTAAATTTTCTTTTCACACACTTTCCTCTGTTTGATGCTGTAAGCGGCATGTTTATCTGCAGTCACATAACCTGTCTGTCAGATCTCTATAATTTGATAGAAGATACTTCATAGCCTATTACAATATGCCAGCCATTATTATTAGTACTGGAATCATCGTTAGGTTCTTATTAATTTGGTATATATCTACTTATAATTAGATGTATCAAAAGTCCGGAGTCATAGGCCAACTCTATTAAGTCGGATACGAAAAAGTAGAAGGAGAGGAAAGTTCTTGGAAATAGGTGGTATTCAATCTTTTATACAATTTCTTTATTATTTATTTATTTATTTATTTTTTCAATCGCACCATCCGTTTAGACTCCACAGTAGAAATACACCCTATGTTAGATGTATATACAAGCAACGTTTCTTCTTACAATCCAGTACCCGTTTAAGCTCCGCTGTAGAGAGATGCCCTGTGTTAAATGTAAAAGCAACTTTTTATTTATTTTTTTTTTTTTACATCCGTTTATGCTTCAGAGTAGGGTGCCTTAAGCTAAATGTAAAAGCTACTTTTTTTGTTTACAACCGCATCTTCCGTTTAGGCTCCACAGTAGAAGGATGACTTATGCTAAATGTAAAAGCAACTTTTTTTTACAACCGCACCTTCCGTTTAGGCTTCACAGTAGAAGGATGCCTTATACTAAATGTAAAAGCAACTTTTTTTTACAACCGCACCTTCCGTTTAGGCTTCACAGTAGAAGGATGCCTTATCCTAAATGTAAAAGCATTTTTAATTTTTTGTACAACAGCACCTTCCGTTCAGGCTCCACAGTAGAAGGATGCCTTATGCAAAATGTAGAAGTAACTTATTTTATTTTACAACCGCATCTTCCGTTTAGACCTCACAGTAGAAGGATACCTTACGCTAAATGTAAAAGCATTTTTTTTACAACTTTATTTTCTGTTTAGGTTTACAGTAAAAGGATGCCTTACGCTAAGTGTAAAAGCAACACTTTTTTTTTTACAACCGCATCTTCCGTTTAGGCTCCACAATAGAAGGGTGCCGTATGCTAAATGTAAAAGCAACTTTTTTTTTTTTTTTTTTTTTTTTACAACAGCACCTTCCGTTTACGGTTTATAGTAGAAGGATGCCTTACGCTAAATGTAAAAGCAACTTTTTTTTACAACCACATTTTCCGTTTAGGTTCCACAGTAGAAGGATGCCTTATGCTAAATGTAAAAGCAACTTTTTTTTTTTACAACAGCACCTTCCGTTTACGGTTTATAGTAGAAGGATGCCTTACGCTAAATGTAAAAGCAACTTTTTTTTACAACCACATTTTCCGTTTAGGCTCCACAGTAGAAGGATGCCTTATGCTAAATGTAAAAGCAACTTTTTTTTTTTACAACAGCACCTTCCGTTTACGGTTTATAGTAGAAGGATGCCTTACGCTAAATGTAAAAGTAACTTTTTTTTACAACCACATTTTCCGTTTAGGCTCCAAAGTAAAAGGATGGCCTATGTTTCATGTAAAAGCAACATTTCGAGTTCAACAGGCTTATTCTTTTTAGACCTTACCATACCAACAATACAGAACTGTTGGAACACTAATTCGAAGTGTTTTAGGATTCATCACTCAAACATCAATGTACACTCCTGTCCAAAATTATTGTCGCATGTCTATAAATGTGTTGTTGCAAGAATAAAATTTGATAACGAATTCGCCCGTAACTAACATATTCGGCAAAGACATGTATGTGGCAAACTTCATGTCAAAAAAGCAATAAAACGAAAATAAAACTTTCTTGTCCATTTAGCAACATTTTGTTTTGCTCATTCTAATTTTCGTATTTATAATTCTTTTTCTATAAAATTTACAACAAATATACATTTCCCGATTATACACATAGTATCAGTATTAAAAGTACCCTGCAAAATCATTATCAAATTTTTTTTTTACAAGAAGACAGTTACAGATAAGTGCCAATGATTTTGGACCTGAGTGTACATGTTCACTGCGTTATTTTTTGAGTGCTCTTATATTCTGTTCCGTTTGAATGGCCTGCTGAACTAAAACATTTTTCTTTTACATAACAGGTCTCTGACCAGTACTAAACCCAAACCAAGGATGTTATTATAAAATAGAGGATCTTCCTATACCTATCTTCATCATATGAACTCAATGAAGCCAAAAAAAAAAAAAAAAAAAAAAAAAGAGCATCGTCTGAACTGGCACGTCTGATTGACTACTCTTATTTCCGCCATGATTGTTGGCTCGAAACAATTGCGATCTTAGTGGCGCGGAGTGGGCAGAATAGGTGTGGCGAAGCTGTGACGTATGGCTTCACGATTTTGTTTTATGGGCAGATCCTCTATTTTATTACATCCCTGGCCCAAACCGGTTGGTCCGATTGGAAAGATTTCACCTATGCAATTAAAATACATGTTTCAGCGTTTTTAGATGTTTCACTTAGAAGGAAAGATCAAAGACTAGGATTGCTATTGTTACATCTCGAAATCTTTTAAAATTGGAAATATGTTAAGGCAGTGGCGTATTTAGGGGGGGCTTCCGGGCTTAAGCCCCCCCCCGAAATCTTACTTACTATAGTAAAGTACATGAAATATCTTGCTGAGTTTTCACATTTTCAGGCAAAGCCCCCCCCCCCCCGAAAGTTAGCAAAGCCCTCATCATCATAGGTATTCTGCCTTTATTGGCAGGTCACTTGCCGCAGCTGAGAAGCTTCCATGCTCCACGGTCCTCCGCTAACCTTTTCGTCTTCGCGTATGATCTTTCTGTTTTAATATCATCCATTAATTGTAGTCTCCTTCGCCCCCTCCCTCTCTTTCCCGCCACCATACCCTCTAGGACGTCCCTCATGATACAATCTCTTCTTAGGCAATGTCCCAACCAGTTTCTCTTCCTCTTCCTAATAATATCTAAAAGTGTTCTTTTCTCACCCACCATTTCTAACACTCTCTCATTCGTTTTCTGCTCGACCCAACTAACTCTTTCCATTCTTCTGCACACCCACATTTCGAAGGCTTCCAATCGATTTTCGTCACCCTTACGCAATGTCCACGTTTCCGCCCCATACAGCATAACACTCCACACGAAGCACTTTATGAGTGTTTTTCTCAACTCTTTGTTCAAGGTCCCACAAAACAGACTTTTCTTTCTTTTAAAGGCTATATGTTCTCTTTTCGCTGCTAGCAAACTAGGGAAAATAGAGTGGTGGTTTCCCGTTGCCTTCCACCCCGCAGTATCCCAGCCGTTAAAGTCACTCTGACCACGCCTGGGACTAATGTCCAAGTTGCCGTAACAATCACTATGATTTCCGCCAACTTGGCTACTGGAGAACAAAATTGTAAATACGCCACTGTGTTAAGGATATGTATGAGAAGTCCGATGCCGTGAGGCCGAGTAAATGCGGTAGTCTGGGGGTGAAGTTGAAGTTAAAAAAAAAATTAAAAAAAACTGTTCGACCTAAGCTCTAAACTGGGATAAACAAAACCACGTGGAACTAAATCTCGCTAATTTGCTGTTGGCCTACCGACGCTCGTTGATGGATAACCTTTTTATTTGAACTTCCCTAGCCCTATGCGTAACAGAAAAAAGTTGACTTGTCAACAAGATCCGGGCCCTGGTCATATATATCTCGTGCAAAACATATCTAGCAATTATACTTTATTTCGGTTCGGGTCCAAAACTTTTTAGGGGTCTTCAAATTCGTATGAGGATAAATTATATTAAAATTTGAAAAAAAAAAAACTATAATTAGACTAAATTTAGAGAAAAGTCCGGATTTTGGGGGGTGAAGGGTCCGTCCCCCCTTACGACCTACCATTTGCGTACATCCTTTCTTATTGGTAATTGAAAATAAAATAAAATAAAATCATTTTCATGGTGTCATGAAATATAATATTCGTATCCAATTCATATTATCCATAATTGTTGTTATTGTTTCTTATAATTTAATTATAATATACATATGTACTTCTTCAATTATAATTTTATTATAATTTAATCATTTTAATCATTACTTATAATTTAAACATTTTATCTACTTATAATGAAGTAGAAAAATAGTTGTTTGATGACTCCAACATAGCTGGAAATAACCGGAAGTGAATATTTTTACTAATATATAAAATAATGTATTTGTGTGTCTGTCATCAAATTTTCGCATTAATACAGGAGTCTCCTACAGAAATTACTTTTTGTACACAGATTTTTCACCACCTCTATTACATACGAAGCCCTTTTTTCTATTTTCGACTGGAGAAGGGCATTAGGGGTCAAAATTTAACATAGAGTATACTTTGCGCCCGTAGATTTAGCGCCCACACATAATATCGTGTACTTAGCGCCCAGAAAATATTTGATGCTTATCAGTGTGCTAGGGTTGACCAAAGAGAGAACTAGTTTATATGTATAAATGTAATTTCGTACTCATATCATCTATCCTCATTCCCTCTCTTTTCACAACTAAAGAACAAGGAGTTTTCACTTGAAAGATCCTGCTATTCTTGCTGCACAATTGTCATGTCACTTTTAAAACCGCTTAGGCAAGTTGACAGAAATGTGTTCTTTTCTTCCTCTCCTGTTCACCACCGTCAGCTCTAACACTCTGACTTTTCATGTGCATCTGTAATTATGTACAATTTAATTACGACTTAAGAGCATTACCATATCACCTATGAGATTTTCATATGTGGATGTGAATTCATGTGCTAGTGTTATTTTAAATTTTATATAGTTTTAAATAATAATAATTACACGCACCTTAATGCAAATACTACGAGTACTGCATCAAAAACAGCAATTATTTATGCACATTACATAACTTCATTTCCTATCGTAAATACAGGGTGTCAGGGGGCAAAATTCAACTGCCAAAATTTGGTGGGTAATTCTTTATATCAAATGAAAATAAAACGTTCTAATAAACATGTGTCATAAAACGACTCCTTTCAGTGTTATAAGCCGCCCTAAACGCAATCAATTACATTTTAAACCCTAGCTTGAAAATAATGGAACATATCGCAAGTAGTTAAAGAAATCCGGCAAGAACTAGTATTTCCTCTATCTAAATATCCATACAAGGATACACTTTTAACCCTAGGACTACCAGGTGGGTCCATTGCACTCGTACGCATACTTTCTTTAATAATTACTAAGGCTTAGTAAGTATTGAGATTCTATGACATTTCCCTGGTTGTGTTCTTGTGTTGTGTTATTTAAGTTTTTTTTTTTTTTTTCATTTCCGCGAGTCAAGTGATAGTTTTTAAAATTTATAGCATTGGGTACCGAGTGGGTCCATTAAACTCCAGCCTTAATGCAGAAATATGAGGATGGATTCAGCATAGATTGAGATTGTGGCTCGTAGCGGAGTTAACGTTCTGATAATCTTCTAACTGTTCTAATGAAGTCAGATATAACATATTGCAATTTTATATGTTATTATGTAGTTTGATTGATTTAATTATTTGCAGTTTTGCTTATTTTATTAGCAGCCTTTCTTTATTTATTCACTTATATAAGTCTCTTGTCAGAAGCATAATTGTTGCTTTTGTCTATCAAACTGTATTAATTTTGCATTGTATGCAGTTGCGTATTCAGTGGCAGTTTCCGGGGATCTGGACTCCCAAGCCCCAACATTTTTAAAAGTTGCTAGAATAAAACCTAAATTTGCGCTTTCAGTCTCCATATTGACAAAAAAAGAAAAAAAGTTTTCCGGAGTAGGACACCGACCCCCTCCCTCCTCAATAGAAATCGTGGCTTTGCCACTGATTGTATGTAAAGTTTTGTTTATTATTAGTGTGTTTTGACTATTGCACATGGTATATTAACAGATCACTAACAATACACGTCACTGTTGATGGTAGAGGAGGAATATTTTTGGTAAATCAATAAACGATGAAGAAATTTATTCCCGACAGAGGATAAGATATTAGCAGACTTATATACAAATGCAACTGAAATTTCTTGTTCAGGTACCGATATTGAAATGAGACGTTGAGTAGTTTTCTTAACCAGAGGATTGGTTAGAAGTTTGAAGCGTAGCACCTATAGCTAATGCAAAAGGCAAAACTCCGGAGAAAAGCGATCCTACAAGGGCTGCCTTATGTTTTGATGCCAACATCGGCGCTATTAGAATACCTGATGATGAATTGTTCCTAATTCGTGGAGTTGCAGATTCTTCACAGACTCTGCAATATAATTTTATTCTTATATATAATATGACTGTAGACGAACAACTTCTCATTTTTTGGGTGCGCTGTCTCTTTTGACAATATATACCCATTAAGATCAGCCATTTTACAATTGCAAAACACAATGCCCAACTATATCCTGAAGTGGTCACTTCTAGAGCGGAGGAAAATACTCAAAGTTATCATATATTACAACACAACAAAATCAGACGTTCACACTAACAATCATATGGTTCGCCGTTACACCACAAAACAATGAACAAAATGGCCTATGACAGTATTTTACATAACTGATGTAAATGGACTCAACACTTATGGTATTGTGTCATCAAAGCGTAATTTCAAACGAGAAACAAACATTAAAAAGTTTGAAGTGCCGTAAATTCTTCATTTCGTCTGGTTAGCAGTTCGCCAACGTTGAGAAGAAATCAGAATAGACGTTGAGAATAGAAGCTTCCCAGTATACTAAAGAGGAACAGCCTAAAAAAAAGTCTCTCCAGCAAAGAGGGAGCACAAAACAAGAACTTTCTGCCGCAAATGCAAGCTATATGAATGTACTGACATGTAATATTTTACAAGTGTAACATTCCGATTTCGATAAAATTTGGCAGGTAGATTTTACACATGAAGTAAACATACGTGTTTTTTTCTTTTCTGCGGAAAACTGTTTTAAGGGGTAAAAGCCCCCACCCAAAATTTGGAGAAATTTGAGGCGTGAAAGACAAGAAGAAAAAGTTAGTCGAAGTGAATGAAATTGTTCACAGATATTATAAACGTTAAATGATGGAATATGTGTTTCGTACTTTCCCGGAAAAAATGGTTGGGTGGGGCACAGACCCCTTCAAACCTTTGATCTCGAAATATCAAAAGCGCTAATAACATTACGTTAAACATGCCTAAAGGACATGGAGAATTGTAAGGAAATTTTGGGTAGGGATAATATAGAAAAAATAAATGAACACCTCTTTCTTATTTCCTGCAGAAAAAAATGTTTTTAGGGGCAAAAGTCTCCACCGAAAATTTTGAAATTGACGACCGAAAGGCATGAAGAAGTAGACCGGAATGAACGAAATTGTGTGCATATATTGTAGACGTAAAATTACAGAATATTGTGTCGCATTTTTCTGAAAAAGATGGTTGGGTGTGGTACAGACTCCTTCAAACATTTAATCACGATTTATCAAAGTGTTCATTAGTATAGTGAAAAGTACCTAAAAGGATTGTAACGAAACTGTGTTTAGAGACAATACGCAAAAAAATATACGAATACGTGTTTTTAGTTTCTGCGGAAAAACTGTGGTGTGACTAAAGTCCCTCCGAAAAAAAAGTAATTATTACCGCAGAAGCGCAGGTAGTTTTCATAGGAAAATACGACACGTATTCTTTCATTTTACGTCTACAATATTTGTGGACATTTTCATTTATTACAGTATATTTCTTTCTGGGCTCGTGGAGTTGAATTTCGTATTTTTAGGAGGAAGGGGGGGGGGCCTTTGTCACACTTTTGTTTTTCTGCACAAAATCAAAAACACGTAATCATTTCTTTTCTTTTCTTCTCTTTTCTTTTCTTTTCTTTTCTTTTCTTTTCTTTCTTTCTTTCTTCCTTTCTTTATTTTTGCGTACTGTTCCTACACAAACTATCGTTGCAATTATGTCCAACCGTTTTTCCCAGGAAAATACGAAACATCTATTCCTTCGTTTTACGTTTATAGCATCTGTGCACAATATTATTCACTTCGGTTCACTTCTTGCCTTTCGGGACTCAAATTTCAAAATTTTGGGTGGGGGCTTTTGCCCCCTAAAACTGTTTTTCCGCTGAAAAGAAAAAAACATGCATTCGTTTATTTCATGTGTAATATCTACCTGCTAAATTTTATCAAAATCGGAGTGTTACACTTGGGAAGTGTTACATGTGAGAACAGCAGAATTGTATGAGAAGAGTCTTTGGGAAATTATACTGTAACTCGTTACAATCCAATAAAACAATTACCTGTGAATAATTAATTTTTAAATTTTGTTACGCAGAAATAAATTTCCTTCTTGCAAATTTTAATATTATATTTCTGAATAGTGTTTTACTTCATAATAAAACGTTCCTTTTGCGAAAAAAGAAAAGATTTGTATTTAGTTTTACGTTCCATGGTTTTGCCGGGTCGGCTAAGGAAGACTTGAATTTACTGATTATAGTGGAACCCGAACCACTTTGGTTACTCAATGCTCTCCCACCAGGAATCGAACCTTGAACCTCATACGCCAAAGATTTGCGTGCTTGCCACTAGACCAGCGGGGAGGGATAAAACAAACAAATATTGGAATATGTAAATTAAATTCACAACCAGACGTGGCTAGTGAGGGAAATCGTAAGCCAAAGCGTTCCAGACAAGTCACACGAACACGAAGTACATACTGCAGCAGTTGGGATTGGCGAATTTTTACAGGGAGAATGAGAAAGTCCGATTTCTATGGAATGGTGGACGAATTTGTTTTCCTTCTCTCTGACAAGGGTCAGAAGGGATGGATTACTTACAGCAAATCGTACCAGAAGAAACTGAAGAATTCCTAATTTATTTTGATCAACATTACGTATCAGGTAGTCTCTGGAGTATGCGACTTTCATCTTATGGTGATCTTGCGATTCGATTTCTTTGCTAGCCTCTTTTGTTTCCTCGCAACATACCCGTTCATATAGCAACATTTCAGAAAGAGACACGAACGAGTAAATTGACAGAAGCTTCAAATTTGAAATTCCAAAAGGTTGAACCTGTTCATCCTTCCTTGTGGATGGACATTGCAATAGGATGAGGCCATGGTTTCAACTGCATCGAACAAGAGTAGCGAGATGAACCGAAGAAGAGAGTAAAATGGAAGACGATTAACCTTCAAAGTCGCTTGTTCAACTTAGTGATGGATTATTCTCAAGGAAACACCATACTCGTTCAATATCTGGTTGGAATTGATTATTGCATAAGGCTGTAACTTTAGGGTATAATGTGTACAATAAGGTTCGTAGAGCGATTAACTTATTGGTTCGTAAAGTAACGTTCTTTTTATTAGAGAACGTTACGTTGTTTGTAGTGTATGATATCAATTGCTTAACTATATGCATTTATATTATGCATAAAGTTGTGAAATATGTATCAGACTTAATGCGGCTAGCTTGTTAGATGTTTTTTTTTTCTGAAACTGTGTAATGCCATATGATAATTTGACTTTTTCTTTTTTGGTATCGAAACCGATGTTGTTATATAGTCAGAGTTACCATATGTCAGGTTTTTACCGGGACAGTCCCGGTTTGAAAGCTCTTGAAATGAAATGAAATCTTTGAATTTTACATCCCACGATTAAGGAGATAGAGATAGAGAAGACGGTGATTGTGAGAATGAATGAAATGGTGGAATGAAGAAAGTGAGAGAAAACGAGAGAACTCCGAGTTTATCCATGCACGCAGCGTCTGACTACCACAAAGCCCATTTGACGCAAGATGGAATAAAACCAGGGATCCCATGAACCAGATGTGAGTGTTTCTACCACTGAACCACAGTGACCTCCATGAAGACTCTTATCCCGGTGTTTCGCCAGTTTACATTTTGTCCCGGTTCTCAGTCGTGAGAATATGTTCACCGCTTTTTGTATGCCTTATCCTCATTGCGGTATTCTAGATTACGTCTGTTTTACATAGTTTTCACATTAAAAGCTAGATATGTAACCTTAGTTTATAGTACATTTAAATATTGTAGAGCATTGCATACCACGGAGTACAGTTACATACATACATACATACATATATATAACTACGTTTCTGCGTTTCACCCTTTTCCCCGGAGGTTATGATTCATTGAAGCGTCATAATCAGTGCTATTGGCTGGTCTCTCTGTCTCTCTCTCGCTCTCTCTCTCTCCCTCTTCATAACAGTTTTACTTAGTGGACGCTAAGTAATTACACGGAACATGGATGTAAGAAAATAACAGGAATTAACGACCTGTGGAAAGAGTGGTAAAATGAACTGGACATCCCTGATTGTGAGATAAAATCAATATAAAATTCCTTCTGTGAGCCAGAAACACTGGGCGCTAAGTCTACGGGCGCTACATGCACGGAACCAAATTTAAAGTACCTCTAGATAGTACAATGAACCATAGTGTATGTGTAGGGTTCACAACCCAACCATTTTGCTTGCGTTCCAGGTTTGCATATCTTTCAAACCTTTGTCCATAGGCGCCACCGCCAACCGCGTGGATGGTCCGAAGCTCAAGCATCCATTGGAGGTATTTAAAGGATTCAGAGCCCCCATTGAATTTTTGCGTTCGAATAAACTTCAAAATTAATCTTTCATGCTGTGAATAACAAAAAGAAACTATAATGCATGTGATCCCAGGTTAAATTTTAGACAGGGATGTATATAGGTTGAATAATCATTTATCGATACCTATTTTAGAATCTTCACGTTTACGGTATATCGAAGATTGAGCGATATAACATTACAACGATAGTAATGCTGCCGTGCTAAGCGAAAAGGCCTAAGCTCCATTTCACATACTTTCGAGAAAATAAGCAAAACGCGTTTTGGCTTAGGCTGTACGTTCACATTTGTTGTATTTCAGTAAAACTTTATTAAAATATATTTTCACGATCTAAAATTTGTGTGGTAATACAGTTAAATATTTCTGCTTATGAATTGCCACTTAAGGTCTTTTTGCTTACTTTCAGTTACAGTTTTGAACATAAGGTAAACACTCATGGCGTCATTACCCCCTACCTATTGGTCAAACTACGTCAATCCCACTTTAGATAGATGCAGAATGTACTACGAACAATCCCATACCAATATCTCGATTTTCGAAAAATGTGGAGTTAAGGTCTTTTCGCTTAGGACGGCAGAATAATCCATGAGTGTAATTTTGTACAATTATTTCTGTAAAGAACTTGGTGTTTGATGTTGTTAATATTAATGTACATTACATACCTTATGTAAATTACAAGGAAGTTGAATCATTTTCTATTTTCACTCAAATTTCATCAAATGTTCGAAAGATTTGATTGTAATCATTATTATTTTAATAATTTTCTATCTTTTTATTTTGGCCAATATAACTAAACACGTTTGAAAGTCGCAAATAAAATCTTAATGTCTAGCAATTTTGTTCAATATGAAGTTTAGAAAATCGTGTTTAAAATAAATTAAAATAAAGTTTTTAACACAATATTTTGCCTTTGTAATTTAAAAAATAATTCCACGGTTCATTTTACGGTATTTCAACAGGTTTTGATAGTCTTTCTCGTATTTCAGGAAGAATTTTGGGGACCAATGGTCTATTGGATCTACTAAATATATACGATATATATGGAACATTGGTGCAAAAGTCTGAACTCCTATTTAGAAACTTAAAAGTCGGCATCTATGCCTTTGTCTTATTTTCCATTCACCTTATTCCTCCCGTGCAAAGAACGAGTATGTTAGCTGGACCGAAAATCGCTCGTTATATATCTATTTCACGCATTTCTTTACATTGTCAAAGATTTTGCGTGAACACTATTCTCTCGTGGTACAGAATAATTTAGTGTAGATCTTTATAGTCACGTATTAAGTAATTTTATAATCAGTTCACAATATTGATTTTTTTAAAAAAAAACAATACTTTGAAAGTAACAATTCAACTTTTTTTATATATACGAATAATTTTTAAGAATTTTTCTTTTTAATTTTTAAACGAAATATCTAAAGCAATGAGAGCTTTTAACAGAATTTTCTATTTACTGGCCTTTTTTAACAGTTGCTGGATATATTTATGACATTTCTAGTTAGTTTTTGTATGAGAAGTAGGAAAAGTTTTATAGCTTCTATTTGGCAAATGTGACTCAGCTAGGTTTATGGTCTGTGACTGGTCTGCACCATATTTCTTTTTTTTTTTTTTTTTAATATTTTTTAATGTTCATTTATTTTCAGAAAACAAGTTTATATTTTCAGTTTCTACAACCTTATTTTCTCTTTTAAACTTCATTTTCTTCGTTTCACTTCTTTTTCTTTCTTTCTTTCTTTCTTTTTTGTTAAATATTAAATATAAATTTTAAAATATCAACAAGATGGCTGATTCGTTTAGTTTTGCCAGTACAAGATAAAGGGGAAAAAAGTCCCTTATGTTCAGTTGTATGTTCGTAAACTACGAGCGTGTAAGGAGACATTTATGTGTAATCTGGTACGAACTGGTGATGATACCTATATAATTTGTTAGGTTAAAAGGAAAAAACATTGGAAAGTTTTGAAATGGGTTGGAAATAAACATTTTTTTTTTTTTTTTTGCATTTTTTCTATAGATGGAAATAAAAATGGCCTGCAAATTTTAGTTGTGTTAGCATTGTAACAGCACAGTGGGTATGACTCACTTTTATAATCATTATGTCTTTCATTTTTTTTTTTTTTTTTTTTTAATAATGATCTGATATTCTTTCTCTTTCTCTCTCTCGCTCTGGTCACATACAAACTACAGTTTTTCCTCTGCGGATTGTTGGTTCTGTATGCATTGTTAGTTCCCCATCAATCGTTGCCACTGTGAGAGTTAGTTCAAAAAAAAAAAAAAAAAAGAAAAAGAAAAAGAAAAAAGAAAAAGAAACCAACAGAAAAAAATGCATTGTAAAGATACTTTATGCCCGTTTATGGCTTAATGACTCTATCTCATGCGAAATGCCGCTTTTTTTGTGTGTGTGTGTGTTCAGTATTACCCAGCGCGATTCGTTTGTGTTTTGTTTTTATATCACCGTTCTATTATGGCCGACCACTGCAGATATGTACATAATGAGAGAGAAATTTGGTTGCTTTTAATGTTTTTTTGAAGTGATTTCATAAACATTTATCTAGGATCGAATTATATTCAATAATTATTTCTAACATTTATCACCAATAATCCAGTAACAATTATTCGTATTATTTGCATTTTTATAATGAAAGAAAATAAATTTCTTTACGCGCATGTAAAAAGTAGGTGCTGTTTGTAAACATCTATACCCTCTCGATTAATATTTTCTTCTTCTTCTTCTATTTCAACTTTCAAATATTAATTTTTTGAAAAGAATCATAAAGTTACCCGATTTATTGTATCCCTGAAGATTACGTTGATCTACATTTAAAAAGTTGAAAACATTTTATGACATGGTAGTCAATAGTGAACAATATTCTTCCATAATTCTGTTGTTATTATGATTGTATTACTCCGATGACATAAATAAAAGTGATCATAAATATCTTGAGGTTGCAATAAGCTTTGCAGCACCACGCTACTATTATATTACACTTCAATTTCATTTCAGTGTGGGAAAGTCGAGTTTGAGTCCTGGAAGGTGTGGTTTCTATCAGTGATATTGGGTCACTTGGGTAATGACTTATGTTCAGGCTTGGATTTCGCTTCTCAAACTGGAAGCAGTTGAAAAATCAACTTTACATCATTATTGATGAATTTTATAGTGGATTATTGATGTGCACTATTTGCAGTGACGTAACTAAAGGGGGAGAGCAAACGGGGCTTGTGCTCCAGGCGACGGATTGTGAGGGCGCAAAACTGGGAAATATTTAGTTTCACTATAAGGCAAGGGGAGACGAGTTTTAGCAACCTAAAGGTCATAAAAAAAAAAATACCTCAGAAATTTAACAGCACAACGACTCACCAGCCTTAAATTCATATCCATATAGCATAATGTAGCTTCAAAGCTATCTTTTGAGGACATTGTAAAACTCTTTGCAGCCAAAAGAGACCACGAAGTTAAATTTTAGTTCCAGCTTTTTGTGTTTTCATTTAATTTACAACGATTTAAGAGTTTTGTAAAATGTCTAAATATAATATTCGAGACAACACTTGTATATCATAATTAAATATTCCATTCTAGCAACAGACTGTTGATTCATTCTAGACATATACACATTCCGACATAACTCCAAAAACATTGTGATTTGCAATTATAATGATAAGATTATAAGAATATATCAAGCATGTTACTCTCAGATTATTTTGCAATCAAATAGGTCTACTAATTAATTTGTTGTTTTATCTTGTATTAAAAATTAAATTATGTACTTTAATTTTGAAATCAAACTTAACCATTTCTAAGAAAAAATGGAATAGGAGAATTACTGTGTGATGCTAATATCAGGTGTAGTCGGAGAGTGTTTTGGTTTGGTTAGTCGGGGGGGGGGGGGAGGCACTAAAGTGAGTTCTTGCTCCTGACCGTAACTAACCTAGTTGCGTCGCTGACTATTTGTGTTTCGTTTCCAGAAAGAAATTTCTTAATGAAGATACAATATATACCCATTTGAAGTTGACCCTTTCCCACACACACACAACACACTTTCAAATTTCGACTTGAAACCAAAATCAATCGTTCATTTTTCGTTTGTTATTGTTCGTTCTGAAGAAAAAATAGTTTGATTTAAAAAAACAAAGAAATATAGAAAATATAGACTCTCCCCACTTTCAAATTTCAACTCGGAACTAAAATAAGTAGCTTATTTTTCATTTGTTATTGATTGTTTTGAAAGGAAAAAATGTTTGTTTCAAAAAACATAAAAAGATATTTACAAAATAAAGTTGTTTTGGTCCAATTTCACCCTGGTCTCTCAAATTTCAATTTCGATTCAAAACCCATGCCAATCGTTTATTATTGATTTTTTTTAAAGAAAAAATATTTGTTTTGTAAAATTATAAAGAGATATTTACCAGGGACGTCATTTGAGACTTCGCTTGAGGAGGGCAAAAGCACCACTTACATAAGATTTTTAGTAGACAATCTATTAAAATATATGTATTCCTCAAACTCTTGGGGGGAGGCAATTGCCCCTCATGCGCCCCTAAATGACGCCACTGATATTTACATTTTGCAGTGTTCTCCCCCACACTTTCAAATTTCTATCCAAAACCGTAACCAATCATTTGTTTTTCCTTTATTGATATTATTTTTTTTAAAAAAATCAAAAGATCCAATATTTTTCAGGCAAAAATTTTCTTGTAGGCCTTATATCTGGAAAACTACATATAGTGTAGTCAACCCCAAACTGTCACTCAACTCAATATGATGTGCTTATTCCATTAAAAAAAAAAAAAAAAAACGAAAACTCGATTTATGCGCCATTCAAAAATTTTGTGGCCCCTGATCCAAAATCTAATATATTTCAATCAAAATTTTCTGGAGAATTGTATATAGTGTAGTCGAATCCAAACTTTCCGTTGACTCTATGATGTGCTTATTCCCTAAAATATACGAAAACTCGATTCAGTGCAGTTCAAAAATTTTGTGTTCCCTGATCCAAAAACTACTTATTGGCCAAGATCGCAATATTTTGATCCATTTTTTGGATCATTCCTAAAATTCTTGTTTAAATGTTTGTTTCGAAAATCATAAAGTAATATTTACAAAATAAAGTTGGGATGGGGCAAAAATTTACTTTGGTACCTCCACTTACAAATTTCAATTGAAAAACAAAATCAACCGTTCAAAATAAGTTTGTTGTTGATTATTTTGGAGAAAAAATAATTTGTTTCGAAAAACATAAAGAATGTTTACAAAAAGATATGAGTGATGCAACTTCACACTGGCTCACTTTCAAATTTCGATTCAAAACCGAAGTTAATCGTTTGCTTTTCTTTGTTATTGGTTGTTTTGAAGAGAAAATCGTTTCTTTCGGAAAAACAGAATGAGAGATTTACAAAAATACATTTCAGATATGACCAAATTAACCCTGGTCCCTTTTATTTATAAATTTCGATTCAACACAAAGATCAATCACTTGATATGGGTTTGTTGTTGATTATTTTGAAGAAAAGTTAGTATGATTCGAAAAACATAAGGATATGTTTATGAAATAGTGTTGATGAAGTTGGTTTGTTTTGATTGTTTTGAAGGAAAAAAATCACTTCTTTCAAAAAAAAAAAAAAAAAGATAGGCCTATATTTGAAGGATAGATTTAGTTGTCAACTGTTACACACACTGCTTATTCTACTTTTAAATTTCTTTTCAAAACTCAAACCAATAGTTTGCTTTTTTTTTTTTTCCTTATTGATTAGTTTGGAAAGAAAATTGTTTCGAAAAGTATAGAGTCGTTTAAAGAATAAAATTGGTTGGACTAACTTTACACTGGTCTTTCAAATTTCAAATTTGAAACTGGAACTTTCAACAGTTGTTCACGCTAAAAATAAATCAATAATGTTGTGAGAATTGGCAAATTGCAACCCTGCAACCATTCCTTAAATTCATTTACGTTTAGGAGTGGGATAGAAATATTGTTCTTGTTCAGAGTAGTGTTAATACGGATAAAATATGGTGAGGATAGAAATATTGTTCTTGTTCAGAGTAGTGTTAATAAGGATAAAATATGGTGAGGATAGAAATATTGTTCTTGTTCAGAGTAGTGTTAATAAGGATAAAATATGGTGAGGATAGAAATATTGTTCTTGTTCAGAGTAGTGTTAATAAGGATAAAATATGGTGAGGATAGAAATATTGTTCTTGTTCAGAGTAGTGTTAATAAGGATAAAATATGGTGAGGATAGAAATATTGTTCTTGTTCAGAGTAGTGTTAATAAGGATAAAATATGGTGAGGATAGAAATATTGTTCTTGTTCAGAGTAGTGTTAATAAGGATAAAATATGGTGAGGATAGAAATATTGTTCTTGTTCAGAGTAGTGTTAATAAGGATAAAATATGGTGAGGATAGAAATATTGTTCTTGTTCAGAGTAGTGTTAATAAGGATAAAATATGGTGAGGATAGAAATATTGTTCTTGTTCAGAGTAGTGTTAATAAGGATAAAATATGGTGAGGATAGAAATATTGTTCTTGTTCAGAGTAGTGTTAATAAGGATAAAATATGGTGAGGATAGAAATATTGTTCTTGTTCAGAGTAGTGTTAATAAGGATAAAATATGGTGAGGATAGAAATATTGTTCTTGTTCAGAGTAGTGTTAATAAGGATAAAATATGGTGAGAATAGAAACGCCAATTTGGAGTTCGAAACTGAAGATTATTTGATAAGTTAATTATATATTATTGGTATTATTAGTGACGTTATGCTTGTTCTTGCTATTAGAATTATAATGTGTATTACAAATATACGATATTTTTTTTGTAATATACGATAACTTTAAACAACGAAAATCAACAATTTTATTCTCTGAGGTTGGGAACTGGTCGCATAGTTGTCTCTCAGACATTTAATAACATTATTGGACATTGTGCCAGCCTTTTGAAGTTGGTGCGCTAATACTTTTTATTTTTAGCTGTTTGATTTCAGTACATTTTCATACTAATAACACTAGAATCGCAACAATATATATAAAGGTAACCAAGAAAGTTCTGTCGCTTTTGTAGAGGTCTGTGTTCCATTGGCCCTCACACCGTGAGTTGAATGTGAATGGAGATAAGGTGAAGGTCAGTTGTTGGTGTGGGTATAGCCAACATACTGCCTGGTTATGGCAGTTCAATTACACCGTGAACTTACGTAAGGACGGAGTGAACATGGGACCTCCACAGTTCGTCATAAGGGGCTGTATACTATACTAGTTCAAATTTGGGGTCAAACGCCCCAGCAGCGGGGTGGAATATATGCCAGGCCTTTGGTGAAGGTGTCGTGAATACGCAGTCAGTGCAGCGGTGGTTTAACAAGTTTAAGAAGGGTGATGAAACACTCGAAGACGCACCACGTTCCGGAAGACCAACACATACACAAAATAAAGATCTTCAGGCAGCAATTGAGGCGAACAGTGGCCAGACATGTGAGGAATTTGGACTGCAATTCAGTGTGAATGAAAAAAATCCATTCGACAGCACCTCCATCAACTTGGAAAACACTACAAGTTGGCTCGATGGGTTCCACATGATTTGATTCCGGGCCAGAAGGCAACGCGAGCAGACACCTGTGTTTCTTTCTTGTCTCGTTTGAGGAAGAAGCCATTTCTGGACAGGGTGTTCACATGCGATGAGAAGTGGGTCCTGTACGAATCTCCACGCCGCCGTCACCATAGGCTAGCATCCCATGAACCGGTTCCAAAACAGCCGAAACCAACAGTGCGCCAGAAGAAGGTCCTCCTGTATGTTTGGTGGAGTGCTCGCGGCATCGTGCATCGGAAATTGAGCAGCTGGTCAGAGCATCAATGCAATTGTGTACTGTCAGCAGTTGAGCTGTGTTCAAGAAAAACTCAAAACTTTGGAGCCAGCACTTGTGAATCGCAAAGAGGTTCTCCTGTTAGAGGACAGTGCTAAGCCCCACCTGGCGAGGATGGTCCGGAACCCCATTCTAGCCTTGAATGGGAAACATTATTGCATCCGCCATACTGCCCGGACGTTGGACCGCCCAATCATCACCTGTTCTATTCCTTGGACAATCACCTTAAAGGACGCCAGTTCAGATCCATAGTAGAGGTGTAAAATGCACTTGATATAATACCTTCTTCGCTTCACGGTCCACCAAGTTCTACCGCGATGGAATCCATGGCCTTCCAGATCATTGGCAGAAGGTCGTCGGTGCTGATGGGGACTATTTTTGATCTTCCAGGTACATCTTAGGTGACATATCGATGTTCGAAGGTAGTAGGTGAAAAAGCGACAGGATTTTCTTGGTTACCTATATAAAATCAACAGTCAGTCAGCAATATTATAATACAACACAGTGGCATCACTTGAGGTTTTGCTTGAGGGGAAAGACAAACATCTCCAATAGGGTTTCAGATTTTTTTGTTAGTATATTAAAATATTACCACTTATTCATCTTTTGAGCATGTAACGGTATTTAATAACAAACTTTCTAATTAATAAGCTGAATTGAAAAATATTTTCTAAGTGCATAGACATTATACAAATTTTTATTAGGTTGATATGTTTGTTTTACGGAATTGGAACTTCAAGGGGAAACAAACACGAACATAATTAATAAAACAAAGCAGAAAAAAGCAATTCCAAACAGAACAATTAAATATTATAATGCTTTTTGTTCCTCCTGAAAAATATACTGCAGTGGACACGGAACGTTTTTCAATTCAGGTATTCAAGTGCGCTATGCAGACTTTTATCTATGTTTATTCTCGTAGTTATAGAAAATGTTATTTATAAAGGCTATTTTTAATTATACCAAACATATAAAAGAAAGAAGCTCTCCAATATTGAGTTTGACGTCATTGCACGCTCAATGTAAATATTTGACATGTTTAAGATACCAACATTAAAACAGAATTTAGTAAATAATAATAATAATAATAATAATAATAATAATAATAATAATAATAATAATAATAATAATAATAATAATAATAATAATAATAATAATAATAATAATAATAATGCATATATAAGTGTAACCGACATTGATTAGCGTTATAACAGAGTTTGCGATATTTTATTCCAACTTATTTGTTATATTTGTCTTTTTGGAAATGGGTCTATTTATAGCCTCTTTCTTGGTATTTCTGTATCATGTGTTGTGTTGCTTATGATGGTCATATGTAAGTCATTAAATTCAAGATTTGAAGGGGTCTTTTTGTTGTTGTTTTTGAAACATTTATTTTCAGCTGCGGTGGCCGATCTAGCCCAGGGCCGGGCCCTTTCCCCCTAACTTTTTTAAGTTACAAAAATAATTGAATTTATTATTTATATATTTTTGAGTTTACAGTAAGCTTTACCTTTTATTCTTAATTGGAAATTTTTTTTGAAACATTAGACATAGTTTCAATTGCGATTTTTTGTTGAATTGATTTTGAGTTTAACGTCCCGTTCAGCAGCGAGGCTATATGAGACGTTGACCTACTGATTAACGTGGAATCCGAACCACTTGAGCTTCCGCCGGGAATTGAACCCGCGTCTCTCATGCGATTTTTTGTGTTATGCAATGCGTAAAACAACACTTGAGGTGCACAATGTCAACGTCCAATCTAGCCATGATATCCAGCAGGAGAGAGTTAAGAGTCTTCATCCCGGCGAAATTAAAATACCGCTAATTTTACAGTAATTATGTGATATCTTCAAATAGATAAAAGAAAATCGAAATGTGGAACAAGAGCGCCCTAGACAATATTATTTTACATGAGAAATCGTTATCACGACTCACTTATCTGCTTTCGATTTCGAGCCATTTTGAAAATCGGCATTTATTTTCGCGTTTCTAAACAGCTGAAAACGGAAAACCACTAGGTGACTTATGATAACGGTACCTCACGCAAAATAATATTGTCTAGGGCGCTCTTGTTCCATTTTTCTATTATCTTTTATCTATTTGAAGATATCACATAATTACTGTAAAATTAGCGGTATTTTAATTTCGCCGGGATGAAGACTCTTAAGTTAGAAACTTCTACAAGTCCTATGAACAATTGTAAACTCATGATATACCTATTATAGTCTGGGTTCTGATTGACATACCCAATTTTCACCTCCTGGATCGGCCAATCTTCAGCTGTGTAATTGAAAAAATGAAGTGAAGTCTTTCAGTTTTGCATTCTGTAGATTGCAAGTGATTAAAAAAAAAAAACCGATAGACTAAGAATGTAAGCGGAAATTAGAAGATGCCAAGAAAACTCACGAACACGATGTTTGCACCTTAAACTTACATAACTTGGGACCAAACCAGAGACTCCTGCATCAGAATAGCACACCTACCACTCCTTTTTTTATTTAATAATTTAACCCAAATTGAACACTTGTTTCCATGGCCTAATTAAGATTATACCATATTCTACTTAATCTTCCACGAAGAGAGAAACTTTGATGACAATTAAAAATGTCCATAGTCTTCAGCGAAACTCGATTTTAGTTTTTATTTTTTGAGGTTAGCGT